>NW_025999926.1:1195398-1202879 GCF_001458135.2 Marmota marmota marmota
CGACGCATGCGGCATGGCATGGCTGCAGGTGAGGAGGAGGCGGGGGGGGGCAAATATCATTGTCTGTGAAAACAGCACAATTGTGACCCTGGGTACAACCACTAACACACAAAGAGGAGATGAGACGTCCACACGGGGCTCCTAACCTTATCCCCCCCCACCCCCCTGCAAAAGAACCACACAGCAGGATGGTGAGACACCAGCATCAGAACAGGGTTCTGCTCCTGGGGCTGCTTGGGGCAGCTGCTCTGTTCTCACATAGTTGCTGCCTGTGATCTGACTGTGATGTCCCCAAATTCATATGATGAAATCCTCTCCCGCAAGGTGTTAGAGAATGGGACCTCTGGAGGTGACTAGGCCATGGGGCAGATCCCTCATGAGTGGAATCATTTCTTTATTTCCTTTAAAGAAAGGCCCAAGGCCAAGCGCAGTGGTGCATGCCTCTAATTCCAGTGGTGTGGTGGGGGCTGAGGCAGGAGGATCACAAGTTCAATGCCAACCTCAGCAATGTGGAGAGACCCTAAGCCACTAGTGAGACCCTGTCTCAAAATAAGACATCAAATGAGTTGGGCGTGCAGCTCAGTGGTAAAGCACCCCTGGGAAAAAGGAAAAAAAGCCCAAGAACCATCCACCCACTCTTCTTCCAGGTGAGGACACAGAGAGAAGATGCCACCTGTGGATCAGAAAGTGGGTCCTCACCAAACATCAGATCTCCCAGTCTTGGATTTTCAGCCTCCACGACTATGAGAAATAAATTTCTGTTGCTTATAGGCCTTGTTACAGTATGCTGTGACAGAGACTAGAACAGAGTAGAGGACAGCGGACACATGATGAGGCTGTGCACTCAGAAGTCATGGCCAGGTGCTCCAGGTAGGACAGGTGTGGCTGCTGGGACCAGAAGTTCCTCCTTGCCTCCTGCTCACCCTGTGGGCCCTCCCCTTGTGGTTCTGTAATAATAGAACAGCAGCTCCCAGGGGTAGTGGTGGCTCCATTCCAGGGATGTATACAGGGCCGGAAAGGGAGGGAGAAATCTCGTTAAGGGAATGGGAGACGGGAAAGAGTGTGGCCTTCTGACCTCCGTGGCCCAGGACGCAGTACCTGCCCTCTGCGTGACATACACACGAGAAAGTGTGGCACGTGGGCCTCTTTCTTCCGTGACTTTTTCTATACCTAACTCAATCATGATTGGCTTGAAATATGGATTAAAGAAAAAATATGGAAAATGAGATTGAATTATGAAAAGCAAATTCCGAAATCTGTAGAGTGTGATCAGAAGACAATAAATTAAGAAGCCTGAGGAGTAGCCATGAGACACAAAGGAAGAGCCGTGTGTGGGGTCAGGTCTCCGGAGCCTGGGGACCATCCACCCCTTTGGTAGGTGGCAGAGAGAGCGTGTCCCGAGAAAGTGCTGATGCTTCGTGGAGTGGGGTGAGAGCAGAGAGTGTGGCCCCTTTAAACAAACACACACCCTCTTGGTATTGTCTGTGGTGATGACAGCCAGCCAACCTGGCTGTCGCCCAGCTGTGTACGTGGGACTGCCCCAGGCCAGCGGGTAGCCCATACCATCTCCAGAACCTGCACGGTGAGTGCTCCTGCCCAGGGGTGTCTCAGCCGGAGGCAGAGCCCCGCTCCCCAGGAGCAAACACACTCTTGTTCCTCCAGGTGTATGATTCTAACATTCGGCTTTTTACAAAATTATTTAACTTAACAGGATCCAGAGGGGGAGAAAGTCATCACTGCCCTGATTGTGGGGGGGCAGGGTGGACAGTTGTTTTGTCCAAGTCATTTTGGTTCTTGGTGCATGAAACAGATCAATAAAGAGGTTGTTTTATGATTATGCACACAATGCGCTCCGTCTCAGGTGGGGGAAGAACGTGGCTACCGTACGCATCCTTTCCTGCCATGTGACAAAATCCTGCACATCCCAGATGGGAAGGAATGGGACAGTGTGAGAGTTCATCAGAACATCTACTCAGAATGGCACATCATTTTAAGACTGGTGAATTGCTTTCTGAAATTTCCCATTTAATATTTTGGGGCTATAATTGATCATTTATAACTAAAACCATGGAAAGTGAAACAGATAATGGACTCAGACATTACTTACCAAACACAGAGCCCTCTTCCAGAACCCTGGCTGGGCTCGGAAGTTGCCACTGTTTCCCCAAGACGTGCTGAAGGTGGACCGTTCAGGGGCTCCTCCTCAGGGGATGGAGGAGGGAGAAAAGTCCACCCCAATGAGTTTAAATGACATCGTGAGGATTAAAAATGTATCCAAATAGTTTTTAGTATGAATTTCCCCTCCAACCTCCAAATGGATATTTAATAGACATTGGACTGATTCATGATAATTCATTCAAACTGGATAAACTCCACACAGAGTGAGATGCCTCCTGCTACATGGAACTTTCTGGAACTCCTGTACTCAGGCCTCACGTACCTCTGCTTCACTTTCCTCCCGATGTTCCATGGCTCCCAGCGTTTCCATGAAAACATTCCACTTTAACCTTATTTGTCCAACATTTTAACCTGAAATTGATTCTTTTTATGTAAACTCATAAAGAAAACTTTAGGTCACCCCTGATGTCATAGGTTGGATGTACTAATTTTATTTTTTGTTATATACTCTAAAATAAATACATAGTTCTTAGGATGTAAATTTGTTTATGTAACACCTAGGATCGCTTTGGGAAATCTACTTAACATGAAGAATTAATCTCTTCCAGTGAATTTCACCAGAAAATTTGTGCACACGTGCGCGCGCGCGCACACACACACACACACACACACACACGATTTTATTTCTTTTGTGGTATTTATTTTTCAAATAGGTGATTTGTTTTGGAAGTTTCCGTGAAATTCAGTTCCAGGGGAGAACAATGCTGTAATGACTTTAGGGTCCTTTCCAGACACATTTTGTCCATTTTCTCCAGCAGAACTGGATCTGTAGCAGTGTGCAATCAATGAAGGAGGCTTGCATTGCAATTCCATTGGTGCTCCCAGTGCAAGGGTGACCTCTCTGATGAAGGAGCCTTGCACACACCCAGCTGTCCTGCAGGGGAAGTGTGAGTTGTGTTGTTCACCTGTTGGCACATCTGAAGGACACTTTGTGATGGTGAACAGTTCCACATGCCTCGCTCACTCACAAGCCTGAGTGCCAGTCAGGAGGAGAGGAGACCTCTGGGTTTGTGTGCTCACTCTGCCCACCCTGCAAACGCGATCTCCTCCACAGGCTCAGCACTCCCAGATTCTTGCAATTAGAGGCACAAAAAATATCAGCCATGATCTGGCACACAATCCAGTACATCACTGTTTGTGGCCTAGGAGTGCCCCATGTCACCTCCCAAATTTGTGTCAAAGTCTGAATTTATTATTTATATCCTCTGAATTGTTTGTGGGTGAGTTGGAATGACTTTTGATATTGCCTGCCGATTTTGATACTGATTTTGCAGTATTTTAGTGTGGAAGAAGCAGGCTACATCACCCACCCCGAGTCTGAAAGCTCTTTCACAAGGCACAGATGCCACCCTGGCTAAGAGATAAGAGGTGGGCTTGCAACCCAGTCTTTCAGCTCTCCTACTTAGCCAGTGCAGTAACAAGCAGAGAGGGATTCTCCAAAGATGAAGTTCATTCTGGGAAAACATTGCAATGAGAACATGCACGTGCTAATAAACCATGTGTATAATAAAAGCATGGCGGTGCATGCCTGTAATCCCAGAGACAGGAGGATTGCAAGTTCAAGGCCAACCTCAGCCACTTAGTTGAGACTCTTAGTAACTAAGACTCAGTCTCCTAATAAAAAATAAAAATAAAAAGGAATGGGAATATGATTCAGTGGTAAAAGCCCTCTGGGTTCAATCCCCAGGAAGATTGCTTGAAGAATATCAATATTGCATGAATAAGCCAATATTCATCAAGAATCCTAGGAGTGGCGTCACCTGAGGTTGGGTGGGCATTCTTTGGACAGTTCTTGCAGAAGTGTTTTGTGTGCAAGGTTGTGATGGCTTTGTGCAAGGGGATGGTTCTGGCAGTCTCTTGTAACAGTTATTGTCATCAGGCACATGTAGGTGACATTACCTCCTTTACCACCTCCCTGGTAAAGGGAGGTTAATTTATTTTTTGTTCAAGCTTGACCCAGGAGGCTCTATTTTAATTCTGACAACTTCAAAATATGGTAAATGGGGACAGTTAGGGAACCTCTCCCTTTGACTCCATTTTATCACCTGTAAAATGTGGAGGAGAGTAGTAGCTACTTTACTTCAGGGTAATTTTCCCATATTAAATAAGGTGACATGCAAAACGTAGTAAAGCATTGCTCAACTGTAGCCCATAAAATGCCAGTCAAAAGCCTGCTGAGCTTTTCAATTTTTAGCTGTTCAATTTTTAGCCTAACGTTTGTGGAATCTCAGGATGTCATACTTTATCTTGCAAAACATCTTGGACTTTCCTTTCTGGAGTTCCAAATGATAAAATATTGTAATTTGCCATTCCCAAATCCCAGTGTTACTTGACGTAAGTTAACAAAGAAAAGCATGATCCTTCGGCTGTTCTTATGTACAATGGATGTTTTCATGCCATTGTGTGAGATTTGCTTCCCTCAAACCTTGTTACAGTGTGAGCACATTACCAGTCTGATGTGAAAAATGGACAAGAACTCTCACCTTTACCTGGGCAAACCCTTGTAGGAAGAACACAAGTTTTAATAAATGCTATTTGTGGGGAAGCTGTCTTGGTGTAGCTTTAAGAAAGGTCTGGGTCCTACTGGGATGGACCATCAGGTAAGGGGCCCTGGCTCTGGACAAGTGGTCCTCTTGACAAAGGGTAGGGTCAGGCCTCTTCAGAGCCCACTTTTTGGGCTCATTAGGATGACATTGAAATGCCCCATCCCCTATGCCCACTGCTATTCCCTATGAGGACATATTCTTGGGCATTCTCTTCTCTCTGGACCAAAGGATTCCAAATGTATGCTTCAGAGGACACCTTGCCACCCAGCCCACAGCTCTGCATGGTGACCGAAGAGTCTCTAAAACTACAGTTGCCAAACCAGACTCGATGTTCACTGTTGCTATGGTTTGGACCCTCAATGTCCCCCAAAGGCACATGTGTTAAAATCTTGATCTCCAGGGTGTCACTATTGGGAGTTGGTGGGAACTCAGGAATGGGGCCTCATGGGAAGTTTTGGCCCATAGGGTGTGCCTTCAAAGGGGATTATAAGATGCCAGTTTCTTTCTCTTTCTCTCTTGTCTCAGCCTTGAGATGAACCATCTGCTCTAATATGCACCATGATGTGCCACTTTGCTACAGGCCCTAAGCAATCAGGCCACCTGACCATGAACCAAAATCCCCAAAACTGTGAGACAAAATAAACCTTTCTTATTTTTCATAGGTTGCTTAACTCGGGTATTTGTTATAGTGGCAGAACACTGACTAATACAACTTTCCCTTGCCTCTCAGTCTATGAACAGCATCCCCATTTGCTGGGTTGCTTCCTCCCCAAATAGGAGTTGCCCTTGACACTTCTCTATTTTGCAAACAGTTCCAGAATCCAACCACCCTGAATAGTGGGAACCACATTCAAGTCTCAGCCATCAAATCTGTCCCGTCTCCTGTTTCCTCTCTTGATCCCCTTTTGCTATGTCTATATGCAGCAGCAGAGTATGTTTGATCATAGATTCTATACAACAGTCATACCAATGTTTTCTCATCTTGTAGAATTAAAATCCACAGTCCTCACAGTGACCTAGACTGCTCTGATTTGGATAAGGTTCGTGTGTTGGAAGCTTGGTCCTCAATGTGATGATGTTGGGAGGTGGTGGAACCTTTAAGAGGTGGGGCTTAGTGCAAGGTAATTAGGTCATTGGGGTTTCAACCTTGGTCTTCCAGAGTGAGTTAGTGCCTGTGAGAGCAAGCTGTAATAAGGAGCAAGCCAGGCTGCTGAATACTTCTGGCTTCCTGTCTCCCCATATGATCTCTCCCTCTCCATGTGCTCCCACCATTGGTATGGTGGAGCCAGAAAGCCCTTACCAGAGCTGAGCAGAAGCAATGCCACACCCTTGAATCTCTCGAACTGAAAACTGATAAACCTTTTTTCAAAATAAAGTGTCCAACCTCCAGTATTTTGTTAAAATAACAACAACAACAAAAAAATATGGACCAACAGAAGTCCTGAACCTCACGTGGAGAATTAGTTACCCTGCTGGAAAATTACCCTGTGGAAAGAGAGTTCCTGATAGCCCCAGCCATATTGGATGTTTCAGCTGCAGACTCTATTACCCAGTCCAGATGAGACCTGCCCAGATTGTGAGTCATGTCGAATACTCTGTTCTTCTGACTCATGCAGTTAGGGCTGTTGGTTGCACAGAAATGGAAGATTGAGATAATACTACTTATAAGAACTGAGGATACTATGAAATGCATAAAAGGAAAAAAATACAATTACTAATCAAAATGTATGTACTAAGAGAGGACCAGATGAATTGTTGAGGAAGTTATGTAGGCAAATTAAGAAGAGAAAAACTAATAAATCCCAAAGGAAATTCAACTCATAGAAAGGCTTGTGGCTGCATCCCAAATGTCTGCATCGGTGCTCGGCTTCGTGCACTAAAATTGAATGAGACGTGATCAGCTATGAGAGGCAGGGTCCAGAAGGTAAACACACGACTCTCATTGGACTGCACATCTATATGTCTACACTGAGTGTGTGTGTGACGTGGACTGTGGGAAGCCAAGTGAGGCTGTTGCTGGAAGGGTTTATCGTGTGGTGATTTGGTGCAAAATGCCCTTTTATCTTTTTCTTTTTATTGTGAGATATAAGACACAATCAGAAAAATGCGCAGAACCAAGATATTTATCACAAAGTAAATACCTGTGTAATCAGGACCTAGGTTGGGAGGATGATATTGCTACTTCCGGGACCTGCCCCTAAAGGTAGCCATTATCCCAACTATGGAGATCGCTTTCTTGCTTTCCCTTAGCAACTAAATAATAGGGTTTCTTGTTGCTGGATTTTGCTCTTTATCTTAATGGAATCACAGAGTGAGTGTTCTGGTGTTAGTGCTCACCACTTAGCTGGAGATCATTCCTACCTAGCACTACACCTTATGAGTAGATTTGTTACTCATGTACGTTTGGGTCATTTTCAGTTTAGGGCTGTCACAAGCACTTCTGCAATGACTACTATCATTCTTTGTCCCTTGATACACACATCTGTGCATTCTGTTAAAGATGTAGCCAGGGGTGAATTTGCTGGGTCCTGCCTTATTCACAACTTTGGTTTTAATAAATTGTGCCAATCTGTCTTCCCAAGTGGGTGTACCCATCCAAATTTTTTTTTCTGTAGTGCATGATTGTTCTACCAATTTACACCTCACTGAAATTGTGGGCCTATCTTTTCCATCTTGGTCTTTCTAACGTATGCAAGCCTAATGCATTGTGATTTTAATGTAATTTTCCTTGAATATATATATATATGTCTCTTATAC
>NW_025999926.1:1202893-1331421 GCF_001458135.2 Marmota marmota marmota
TATATATATATATATATATATATATATATATATATATATATATATATATATCCTTTGAAGTCTCTTGCTCCGTTTTCTACTTGGTTGTCATTTTCTTAATTAACTTGAAGAAATCCTTTGGAAGTTAAACGTGCAACAATGCAGTCATGTTTCACTTAACAACGGGGATGTTCTGGGGAATGTGTCCTTAGTTGATTCTGTCATTGTGCAAACATCATCAAATATATTTATAGCAACCTAGACCCTATGTAGCCTATTATACACTTTGTCTATATGATGTGTGTGTGTGTGTGTGTGTGTGTGTAGTATAGCCTATTGCTTTCAGAGCCATGATAAATAAAACAACACAACACAAGATCACATCAAACACAAGAGAAAACAATGCTATCAAGAGATGTGATAAACTGGGTTTGGTGGCATATGCCTGTAATCCCAGCAGCTTGGGAGACTGAGGCAGGAGGATCACAAGTTCAAAGCCAGTCTCAGCAACCTAGTGAAGTCCTAAGCAACTAAGATCCTATATGAAAAATTTAAAAGGCTGGGGATATGGTTCAGTGGTTAAGAAGCTTGGGTTCAATTTTTGGCACCCCAAAAAAAGAAACATGGTAAATGCAAGATGCATGAGGTGGCTGGCAGTCAGTGTGTAGCACAGCATACTCTCAGTAAATATTTTTACAAGGAGAAGGTTTATAATGATAAAAGCATAGCATAGTATATACATAAACCAACAACAGTCATTTATTATCAATTATCACTGTACATAATTGTAGGTGCCCTACTTTTAAATGACTGTCAGTGTGGCAGGTTTTGTTTACATCAGTACTGCCACAGTGTAATGCATGAGCAGTGCATTCTACTACAGTGTTGGGATGATGCTATGACTGGCTAGAAGGAATTTTCCAGTACAGTTCTATGGGACTACCATTGCATATGTGGTCCATCATTGACCAACAAGTCACTAGGGGACGCACAACTAGATTTCCTTCTGCTATATGGCTTACCTTTGTCCTTTTCCTGTTTTTTTTTTATTACCAGAGGATGTTAGAATTATTATAGAACAATTTACCAAGTCTTCTCCTTTATGGATTTTACTTAATGTCTAACTAGTCTTTCTGTAACTCATGTTATATTTTTTTTCAAATTTTTAATTCATTCTAGCTAGTTGTACGTGACAGTAGAATGCATTTTGATACATGATACATAAATGGAGTATGACTTCTCATTGTTCTGTTTGTACATGATGTTGAGTTACATAAGTCACATAATCATATATGCACATAGGGCCATAATATCTGAATCATTCTACTATCCTTTCTAACCCCATACCTCCTCCCTTCTGTCTAATCCAAAGTAACTCTGCTCTTCCCTAGCTCCTCCCCCCACCCACTTATCATGAATTAGCATCCACATATCAGAGAAAACATTCAGCCTTTGGTTCTTTGGGATTGACATCTTGAACTTAGCATAATATTCTCCAGCTCCATCCATTTATCTGCAAATACCATAATTTCATTCTTCTTTAAGGCTGGGTAATATTCCATTGTGTATATAAATCACATTTACTTTATCCATTCATCTGTTAAAGGGCATCTAAGTTGGTTCCATAGTTTAGATATTGTGAATTGAGCTGCCATAAATATTGATGTGGCTGCATCACTGTTGTATGCTGATTTTAAGTCCTTTGGGTATAAAATTAAAAGTGGGATAACTGGGTCAAATGGGGGTTCCATTCCAAGTTTTCTTAGGAATCTTGATACTGTTTTCCAGAGTGGTTGCACTAATTTTCAGTCCCACCAGCAGCATATGAGTGTACCTTTTCTCCCCACATCCTCACCAACATTTATTATTGCTTTTATTCTTTGTGATTGCCATTCTGACTGGAGTGAGCTGAAACCTCAGTGTGGTTTTGATCTGCATTTCTCTAATTGCTAGAGATGTTGAACATTTTTAATATATTTGTTGACTGATTGTACTTCTTTTTCTGTGAAGTGTCTGTTCAGTTCCTTTGCCCATTTACTGTGGGTTATCCGTATTTATGGTGTTGAGTTTTCAGGTTCTTTGTATATCCTGGAGATTAATGCTCTATCTGAGGTGCATGTGGTAAAGATTTTCTCCCATTCTGTAGGCTCTCTCTTCATGTTATGAATGATTTCCTTTCCTATGAAGAAGCATTTAGGTTTGACTCCATCCCACTTATTGATTCTTGATTTTACTTCTTGTTCTTGATAAGGAAGTCAGTTCGTAAGCCAACATGGCGGAGATTTGGCCCTACTTTTTTTCTATTAGATGCAGGGTATCTGTTCTAGTGTCTAAGTCCTTGATCTGCTTTGAGTTTTGTGCAGGGTGAGAGATAGGGGTTTAAGTTCATTTTGCTACATGTGGATTTCCAGTTCAAATGAAAATCATAAGGGTGACTATTGTCTGATTCTGTTGTAAGTGCCACTCCACATCTGAGCTCCCCTCTCTACACTGGAAAATGTCCCCAGGGGAAGTAGCCCTTAAGCTGAGCTCACGGTTGGGGACTCCATCTTCACTCAAACTCTAGCTCCCCTTGATTCTCAAATGCCCTGAATCAGATGATTTCATACTGTGTTCAGCTTTCTTATTGTCCTGGAAGATTTTTGTTTCTAATGGCCTAACCCCTCATTACTAGAAGCAGAAGTTTGGGGATTCACTTTAAGTAAAATTGCCATATCTTTGGGCATGGCGGGAGAAAGTGGGGGGATAACGCAGGCCAAGGTGAAGACTTCAAAACTGAGCACATGTTGGCACCATCAGGGGGCAGGATTCACAGTGGTTATGACTCAGAGGGAGCCTCTGTAGGGGACAGGGCCTGTTCCCAGTGGAAAGAAGTTTTCAGAGTCCACGGAAAGTGTCCCATGAGGTGGCAGATACTTGTTTAAGCTCAGGTGACTTTAGAGCAAATAACTTGCAAATTAATTTAAAACAGCTTCAATGACAAAAGAAATGTATTTTCTCACATACTGCAAATTATGGAATCAGGGTGATTCCAGAGGTGACTGACTCACCCCCTGAGCACTGTCCCAAAGCTCGGTCTGTCTCCATCTTACTCCGCATGTTTGCCTGTGGGGGAGGGGTAGCTCCCTACCAACCACCAGCCACCAGGCAGGCCACTACATCCAGTGACCGCAGTGGACAATGATGTGGAAGGAACTGCTTCTTCATCTTCTTCTTCCCAATGACCAGGACCACCTCTGCTACAGGCCTCCAGATGATGTCTCCTCACATCTCCTTGGTCAGAAAGGGCTTTCCTGTTCCTGCCTAATCCAACCACTTCAAGGGGAATGGGGCCTCCGTGATTGACTTTGCCCCCATGACCCATTCCTTGGGGCTGGGCTGTGCCTGCCAGTGTCTCCCACAGAGCTCCTGTGGGATTTTCTCACTTTCATCCCTGTGACACTCCATAGGGTCAGTCTGCAGGTTTGGGCCCTATCCTATCAGCACCCTGTGATGACGACTATTCTCTGATTCTCCTATAGGTGCCACAGAGGCTTGGGAGGTCAATGGAACCAGTTCATGCTGAATGAAGGTATTGGGTGGCCCGTGAGGTGGGGCTGGCAGCAGTGACTGGCCCCAAGACCATCCAGACTGATGTGAAACCTGGGATCAAGCAAGCCTGAAAAGGTCCCTTGTCACTCTCTGGCCTTTTCACACCCAGTCCTGGGATGTGATCTGGAACAGGGGAACCCTTCATGCCTGATCTTAGGTCTGGACACTTCTGGGCCCAGTGCTTGGGGTAAGCTGATTTCCAGAGGTTTATATGGCTCCTCCTTGGTTGTCTGTGAGCATGACAGGGTCCTATTTAGGGGGCTTGAGCCTCAGGCAGTAGCTCTGATTCAGAAGCACCCCAGCCAAACCAGGAGCAGCAAACAACAGCTCTGCTTTAGGTGGCCTTGGGAGCAGGTCTTTAGAGCCTGGGTTGAACTGGTTCCTAGACTCTAGCTAACTGGACGGAGGGAGTCACATTTACATGTTCCCTAACCTGGAGCTCAGCTTGATCTTGACTCTATGCCATTCAGGCAGATTCTCCCTAGGAGCAAACATGCTCCAGAAACAGGTGACCCAGAGGTTAAAGTGTCACAGTACTGGCCTCAGGGCCACTCAGACTGATGGGCTGGCCACCCCTTCCCTGTCCCAGAGCGTCATCGTTGAGAGGGGAGGTTGAGGACCAGAAATCTTTTCCTGTAAAGGACCAGGTAGTAACTAAGTTAGTCTTCGAAGGCCATATGGTCTGCATGGCAACTACCCACATCTGTGGTTCTAGAAATGTGGTCACGGGCAAATCACAAATGAGGGATTGTGGCTGTGCACTCAGAAAACTTCACCAAAAGCCAGTCATCACTGGGATTTGGCCCACGGGCTACAATTTGCCAATCCTGATCTCCATGAGTCAAGATTGCTATTTTCTAGGAGAGAAACAACTTGGTAAAATTAATTGTTCTCTTGTTTTTATTCCCTATTTGACTTAAACTCATGCTAAAGATGATTTTTAACTGCAATTTTTCCATGGATGTGATGCATGCCATTTTAATCTCTTCCTCATGGGAAAACAACAGGGAAAGGCAACCCCCAATTCTCATTTCAACCAAAGAAGGCATCTGATCTTTAAGAAAAGGAACAGCTGATCTTTAATGGACAGATAACAATTGTGTATGTTTATGGGGTACCAATACAACGTTTTGATTATGTTCACACATAGTCAAAGATTAAATCAAGAAATTAACATAACCATCACCTCGCCAACTTACCATTTAATGTGAGAACCTTAAAAATCACACTTCTAGCATCTGGTTGAACCTGATTTGCTGCCTAAGTACACTGGAAATGTCTAATGGAGCGCCATGGCAGGTGACTCAGCCTCTAATGGCTCTTTCTGTTCCTGTTTGTACCATCTCTGGTCTGGACTTTCTGGTTTGTTACCCACTATTTCTAAATCCACCTGACCTTGCATTTTTCACCATCTCCACCTACACAGTCCTTGAGGCTTAATAAGAGGCCAATCAAGGGCCCCAAAACAGAGCAAAAGTGCTGCCTGAACCGTGTGTGTTGGTGGGTGGTGTTCAAGCCCAAGCAACGCTCTCCATACACAGCATCAGTGTTGAAATCAAGCTACATCATTTCACTAAATGAGGAATAGTTCTGTGTTGGGATGTGGTCAGGGTGGTGCTCAACGTTCCCACACCAAGAGGCAGAGAGGAAAATTTTGAGTGATCAGCAGTTTGTTGAAGATAGAGAAGGCGGCTAATATTAGCAGGGAGCTTCCTGTTCGCTCAGAGATGCTTACTGAAAGTTGGGGGCAGAAAAGTCAAATTCAAGTCTCTGAGCAAGATGAATTTTCTCCAGGCCCCACTTTGCTATAGAATGTAAGTATGAGGGATAGACTACCCAAATGGAGCCAGTGTCCACCCCTTCCGGTATGCACACCCCTCCCAGTCTCTCTTCAGTGCCTCCCTTTGGGAGGTAAATGTCATCTCCATCCTCACTCCCATTGGAGCTGGGCTGGCTTCCTGCTGTCTCTGGATAAAGGATGTTATAGACATGACAGTCACGCTACCTCTTAGCAGGGACTTCAGAGGCTGTGCCTTTTGTTGGCTTTTGCTCCTTCGTTTCTGCTTGAGAACAAGTCTGGGCTAGTCTGCCTGGAGAGAGAACCATGTGTAGGCGAGAGCAGAGGCCTCAGTGCACCCAAACACACCACCCAGCCAACCCTCAGCTTTCCAGAGAGGCATGATATGAGGAGGCATAGAAAACCCCCAGCCGGTTCAGGCCTAAACTGCCCACCGGCTGAATCCTGAAATAAATGAAAGACCTAATGCTGAACTAATGAACTTGAAGTTGCAACTTGGGTGTTCTTTATCCATTTTTTTTTTTAACTTAGTGTCCAGAGATTTTATTGGAACTCAGTCACATAGACATGGGTAGCTGCCCATGTGGCAGACCTTAGAATCCAATACCCCCTAAATTTCACTAATAACATATGACTCAAAGCCCCATAATAAATCATGTCATTGGAGAGTTTGCAATGATTCAAGATTGCCAGATAAACAAAGACAAAGTCTATCAGGCAGGAGGTTAGGAGGGTTTAGAGGTAACCTCTTAGAAATTGAAGACAAAAGCCAAACTTATCTTTGGCCAAGGTTATATTTCTCTACTACAAACAGGTGAAGTTCATTTTAATAATGCATTGCATTTTGGTCATTATATGCAAAACATAATCATTTTAATATATACTCAATATAAACATTATTGATACTTTTTGCATTATTTCTCAGGCAAAGTCTTTGAATCCTGTGACTCTTTTACATTTACAAAACATTTCAAATTGGACTAGCCACATTTTAAGTACTTTATAGCCACGTATGGGCAGTGCCATATGGCCAGTAAAGCTCTAATCTCTTCTAATTCTTACTGAATCTAACAAATCCCTATACAGTTCTACTGTGGGTATAATTATCAGTGTTTGGGAATATTTTTATTTGTTATCATTTTATCACACTTAAAAATATTAATTTTAAACATAATATCAACAAATAATCTCTCTTACCACTCATTTGAAATCTGACTCTATCCCTTTTCAGAGTAGTCTTCTTTCTCCTGGTAACTTTCATTACTTTTGGATTGATTTTTACTTTGTACTTAAAGGAATACTCTAGAAGCGTGGTGACCTCTGGTCACCAACTGAAACTTTATAATTCAGTGTATTTGATTTTTGTGTAATATATACTATCCAGTTTCTTCTGAATGTGTGTGTGTAAATAATAGGCATTTGTGTTTGTGTATGTGTGCAAACCCTCCTCTTTATTTTTTAAATTTTTTATTTATTTTAATTAGTTATACATGACAGTAGAATGCATTCATGCACTTTGATATATCATACATAGAATATAATTTCTCATTTTTCTGATTGTACATATTATAGAATCACATTGGTCATGCAGTTATATATATATATATATATATATATATATATATAAAGTAATAACATCCGTTTTATTCTATTATCCTTTCTATCCTCACATCCCCAAGTTTCCTGGTATGGAATTTTCCACTTGAAGTATTGTATCAGCACTCAAATAGTTCCAGATTTTTAAACATTTTGGTTTATAGGTTTTTGAATTAGCAATATTCAACCTGTAGTAAATTTGGAGATGACTTTCTATCTCATAGAACATTGTAAAGATCAAATGAGATATATTTGAACGCTTCGTAAATTGTAAGTAGCACACAAATATCAGATGTTTCATTGGCTTGGTAAGTTTTAATCAGTATCGAGACCAAGGAGAAAATGCAAATCTATATCAAAAGCCCCTCCACCCACCCGGCACTCTCCAACTCATTGCATGAACAAGCTATTTCTCAATCCCTCACAGCCACGTCACATGTTAATCTCTCCAGTGTCACACACACATTGCTCTTTCACTAAACCCATCTTTAATGACCATCTACTATGTCAATGGATGCATTATTACACCAATTACTACTTGGTCAATATTTGTTGATCCTCTTTCTGTCAGTAGATGTACATCTACTACTACTCAGCCAGTATTTGTGCATCATGTGCTTCAGGCACTCTTTTGAGCACTAGGAATACTGAAATTAACTGGGGTAAAGCAAGTACATTAAATGAATAAAACAGAAACCAGCTAAAATTAAGAAAGCTAAACAGAAGGTAAGTATTATGGCCAGAATGCTGATCCCCCTTCCCAAATTCATATGTGGGAATCCTAAGCCCAAATTGACTGTATTTGGAGGTAAGACCTAATGAAGATAAGGGTTGGGGGAGGGTGTAATAAGGCTGAAGCTTTGATTGACAGGATTATTCTTTTAAGAAGAGGAAGAGACACTAGAGCTCCTTGTCCAATGTCAGGATGTGAGAAGACAGCTGTCTGCAAGCCAGGGACAGAGCCCTCAGCAGGAACTAACCTTATCAGACCTTTATCTTGGACTCCAGTCTTCAGAACCATAAAGAAAAACACATGTCTGTTGTGTAAGCTACACAATCTATTTGTTGTTTCAGCCCAAGCAGACCAAGGCGATGAATGCAGGGAGAACGGTGGTGTGACTATGTAGCAATTTAAGCCAAATGGCCAGGTAACAATGGGGTGAGCAGACATGAAAATGAACATCCACAGAAAGAATGTTCCAGAAAGAGGCCTGGCAATGCCTTCAGACGTTCAGCAGCAGGACAGTCTTAGCTGAATTTTGAAGATCAGGACAGATTGGTAGACTTCATCCTCCAGGGTAACAGGAGGCTGCAGGGACACCCGAAGGCAGGGAGGGCTGGGGTGAGATTTTTGTTACCAGCCCTACTGGCTACTGTGTGAAGAATGGCTACAGGACAAGAAAAGAGGAAGCCTGGGCACCATGCAGGAGGTTGTTGTAGTTGTCCACATGAGAGATGGAGGTGCTACTGAGATGGATAAAAGCAGACTGAAGTGGGAAGTTTAAGGAGACTACCAGCAGGTTCTGTGGGGGTATATATTTTTTGGCTGTAAGAAAAATTGAAGATTGTCTGTTCATTTTCTGCTGCTGAAACAGAATACCTGAGATCGGTCACTTACAATGCACACAATTTATTTGGCTCACAGTTCTGGAGACTGGGAAGTCCAAGAGCATGGCACCAGCATCTGGGAAGGGCTTCCATACTGTCTCATCCCATGGAGGAAGGCAGAAGGGCAAGGGGAGGGTGAGAAGGGACAGAGGGAGAGAGGTGGGAGGGGCAAATTTATCACAACTCAAGATGATTTACCCCCCTCCCATGATAATGACTTTAATCTATGCATGAGGGCTGTGGCCCACAGTCCTCTCTTATTGGGCCCCATTTTCCAACACTGTTGCATTGGGAATGTTGTTTCCAACACATGAAATTTGGTGGACACATTCAAACCTTAACAAGATAGTCTTTCTCATGATGCATAGAGGGCTAACAGCACACATTGGACTTTTGTAGTTCCTACCCACAGGCTCCTTCAACCCTGTAGGCTGGTTGTACCACAAGTTCAGAGCTGCTAAGCTGCTCCAAAATTGACTGGTGGATTGAGCAATGCCATTTTTTTAGTTTTCGGGGGACACAACATCTTTGTTGGTAGGTGGTGCTGAGGATCGAACCCGGGCCGCACGCATGCCAGGCGAGCGCGCTACCACTTGAGCCACATCCCCAGCCCTGAGCAATGCCATTTTCTTACCACTTACTTTTATTGGCAGGGGTAGTGCCAAAGCTTAACATCATTGCATTTGATATTTGCAGATTAACGGTAAAGAGGTTCCTATGAGTATTAATGATCTGCTACTGTGCAAAAAGTCACCGACATGTGGTTTTTGTGGGTCAGGAATTTGGGAGAAGCTTGGCTAGGCGGTTCTGGCTTGGAATCTTTCTCATGAAATTGCAGTCAGGTATTCACTTGGGCAGTGGCTCATCAAAAGACTCAGCTAGGGGGCTGGGAATATGGCTCAGTTGGTAGAGTGCCTGCCTTGCATGCACAAGGCCCTGGTGGGTTCAATCCTCAGCACCTCTCCACCCCCAAAAAAACAGACTCAGGTAGGACTGAGAATCTATTTTCATGGTGACTTGCTCATGCAGCTCACTGTTGGCTGAGGCTCTCAGCTTCTCTTCCTGTGGTCCCTCCACAGAGCTACTTGAGTGACCTCTACACATGGCAGCCAGTCCCACCACAGTAAGTGATCCAAGAGACAAAGGTGAAGGCTGCAATACCTTTTATGACCCACTCTTGAAAGTTACTCACACTCTACTTCTATCATGTACCATTAGCCTTGAGAGACCAGCCTTGATTCAGAGGGGAAGCATTGAATACCAGGAGGCAAGGATGTTGGAGACTGGCTGCCCACATTCTCTAGAAGACAAAGGACATTGTGATCCCTCATTGAAAGGGGATAGGAGTTATTTTTCCGTGGTGATTTATCCCTACCAGAGCCCCTGTGTCCAGTGATGGCTCCTTGGGAGAAGCATGTAAGCAAAGTCTCAGATTCCTCATCTGTGAAATGGGCTCTGGCTCCTGCCTTGTGATATTTGAGATAATGTAATGTGATATTTGAGTCTGATGTGACACCAACTGGTGTCTCTGAATGTCCTTCTTTTTCCGTCTTCTTAGTGGGGGCAGAACACACTTAAGCACAGGTCTTTAAATTACCTTGGTTGCCATAGACCTTTTTACAACCTTTGCACTTTGTTTTTGTATAGATGGAACCCGTGTTTTTTTCCCTAGCTTTCCTTCACATCTTTTGGCAACACACATTGGACATAACTTGCTCTGGGCTACATCATGGCCAGGACAGAGGCAGGCACACCATGCTGACCCAACATCTGCCCACTGTTTCCCCGTGGCATCTGTCATTGAAAAGTTACTGCCCACCCAGGCTTGGCACCTCTTTGGCTCATTGTGCACCCGCCCACATGACGAACTCATCATATTTCTGTGCATGGAATGACTGCATTCATGATGAACCATCTGGACAGGTCCACATGGGGACAGCCCATAGCTACAGACCCTCATCTGAGAATGCGCTCACACACGATCCACACACAGGCGTGTACATGACTACAAGTTCATTCCTGGTTAGCTCTGATTTTTCCAAAGTTTCAAATATGTTTACGGATTAGATGTCACTCGTGCAATTTAATGTAAATTATTTTATCCTCCTGAAAATCACTTTTATGATACCAAAGCCGGGAGCCTCTGAGGCTGCTGGTCTGTGTGTTCTAGAAATTCAGAGATAGTTTAGGGCACAGTAATGAGAGTCCATACTACCTCTTATCAGGTGGTCATTGGGTAATTTTCTTTCTAGCAATGTCATCAGCCTTGCTCTCCACAGGGGAAGTCAGGAGTTATGTTGCCCCAGGGCACAATGCCAGAAGGGGTCTATTTTAGCATAATGGAACTCTTGCCTGGACACCTGAGCTTAAATGGCAATCAGCTGCACTCTGCCAACCAGCCTATGCTTGGGCCCTGGCCGTGCTCATCCTAACAGCCTTAGAGAACTGCATCAAGGAACAAGCAAGGTCTAATTGGTGCCTTGAGTTCCATTATGGAATGCCTGTGCTAGGTGTGACCTCGGAGAAAAATCAGATCAAGCGCTCAGATATCATCTGTATGAAGCCTTAATGTTCATGCCAAATACATTCACGATTTTTAAGTGTAAGCTTTCTGATCCAGTGGCCTTGCCATCTTTATTTAGTTACACAGTTGAATTTACTGTCAGAAATGATGCAATGAGGTGTGTAGTGCCAGAGTGACCCACATGGCCCCCAAGTTGGTACTAAGTGGTTCTGTGCCTCTGGCTTGGTTCCTATGAAGGGATTGGTAACATCCACTTTCTGCTCTTTAAATGCCATTTAACTCACAAGCTCGCTCTTGGTGGATGACTTTGTATGTGGGAATTCACTGTATCAGGTGGTTGTTGGGTCATTCTGTGTTTCGGTTTGCCTGGGCTGCCATAACAAAGTCCCACAGACTGAGCAGCTTAAATACCAGGAATTTATTTCTTGCTGCCTTGGAGGCTAAAAGCCTGAATCAAGATTTGGATTCTTCGGAGGTGTCTCTCCTTGATTTGGAGATGGCATCTTTTCCGTCTTTCTTTACACTTCCTTTGGCGGGTGTTTGTGTCCTTTACAGACATTTATTTCCTTCTGTGAAGGCCTCAGTCATGTGGGATGGATGAGGGTCCCTGCTAATGATCTCATTTTAATTTAATTAGCTATTTAAAGGACCTATGTCCAAATGCAATCACATTCAGAGATACTGGGAGATGGGAATTCAGCATATGATTTTGGGGGGATGGGGAGGGTCACAGTTCAGAGCATTGGACACTGCTTAATCCAGCCTAGCACTGTCCCAATAGCCATGGGCAATAACTTAGTACCTATTGTTTACACACATAGTGAGACTATTGCCCCTAATGTGGTTTGAATATAGTTTAAGAGTGTTCCCAAAGGTTCATGAGCTGGAAGTTTGGTCCTCAATGTGATGCTCTTAAGAGGTGATGGAATCTTGAAGAGGTGGGGCCGAGTGGGGAGTCATCAGGTCACTGGGGAGTGTGTCCTCAGAAGGGACTGACAGGGTTCCCCCTGGGTCTCTGTCTTCCTGTCTCACCATGTGAGCTCTCCCTCCTGTGTGTGCTCCTACCCTTGTGATGCCACCTGCCAAGAGACCTTCACCTGAGCCAAGCAGGTACCTGTGCCATGCCCTTGAACCTTCAAAGCTGTGAGCCAAATAAGCTTACCTTCTCTGTAAGCACTCTCCTTTAGGTATTTCATCACAGCATCAGAAACTGGACTGATACACCTCTATGTGGCTTGGTTTCTGACGGGACCTGTGATTGGTCTGCCCTGGCACAAGGACATCAAGGACACACCAGCTTTGGGAAGAGCCGTTCCTTCCTCCACTAACCCCGAGTCTGACCGCCAAGGCAAGGGCATGACCCTGCGACACCAGGCCCAATGTCCCCAGCAGTGGCATGGTGTCCTCTTCCCCTTCCTCTCTGCACTCCAGTAAGGCTGCAGGGTCCCTGGGTGGCCTTTCCCCTCACCACACCTCCAAGGCTCAGAGACCCACGAGACGTCTCAGCTCACAGAAGTGCCTCCAACCACTCGCCCAAGATTCTCTCCATCCCCGGGATACCCTGACTCGAGGAGAAAGGGCACCCCGAGCCAGACAGTGCCATCTGAACCAGCTCCATTTCCTGCAGTTGTTAAGGAACCCTGCATGTGGGAGGCAGCACTTATTTACTCAGAGGATGAGTGCTGGCGGCTCAGTCTCTAGGGCTGAGAGAATGCTCCATCAGGCTCCCCTGCCCCTGTGACATCTTGTTCTCTCTGTGTTTCTACTCTATCAAGGGTCACTCACATTGGTGCGCTTTGGAATTACTGGTGTGGCGAGAAGATAGCCTCCCCCTAGAGTCCATGGGTCAGCAGGTCTGCAAGGAGGCCTGATAGGGTGCTCTCCTCCTTAGCTGCCAGGAGGTGAGGAGCTAAGGTCTCACACACTGAGCACAGAGAGACACACGTTTGATGGCCTCTGCCCTTTCTTTATTCCCCTTGGGGTAGATGTTAGATGTTGTCTTTCCCAACCACATCACAGGAGGGTTTGGGCACCAACCAGGAAGAGAAGGACCTGGTTTTTGGGACATTTGTAGAAGGTTCCAGGGATCCTTTAGTTCCTCCCACTTTTGAGCACAAATCTGTTCATAGGCCCTGCTGGAGACTGGTAACTGTCCTAGGCACGGCATCACCCTCCTGCCCTGAGTTCTGGGAGCTGCCACCAGCTTCAAGAGAACCCCAGACTGGTATCTCGGGGCCTTAGTTTTCTCACTCTGAAATAATGGAATTGGGTTTGATCATCCCTGGTGTTTCTCCCAGCTCCTGAGTTATAGAAAATGACCCTCTGTCCATGTCTAGTAATACATTACTATAAGGTTCCTCAAAACTTAGTGGCTAAAACAAACTTGTGTTATTATTATGGCTTTTGATTCTATGGGGCAGAAATTTAGACAGGCACATCTGGAATGCCGCATCTTGGCTCCACGTCTGAGGTCTTAACAGGAATAATGCAAACTAGAAATCTCTTTTTCTTGGTCTCTTCACACAGTCCTTCCAGGGGTTGCTTGGGCTTCCTCACAGCATGGCAGTCTCAAGATCATCAAACCCATCTGTAGCTGTTTGAGGCTGAGAGCAGGTACTCCAAGAGGTCTGGGGAGAAACTGTGAGTCTTCTTAAGATTTAGGCTCAGAAGTCCCAGAACATTACATCACATTTTATAGGCTAAGGAATTCAGGAAGTAGGTAACTGCATTCCACTTCTCAATGGAGACGTAGCAGAGAACACAGGGTCATACTGAATCTATCAAAACCCACCTCTGAGCCAACTTGCAGCCTGAGCAGATGGCTCCTTGGATCCCGTGGGCACCTGCAGTTGGCTCTGCCTCATTGCTCAGGGCTTCCTCAGTGTATTTGCAGGGCCACCTGGACATGCTAGATATTGGTAACCTCAACTCATCAGTAAATGACTCCAGTATGGCTTCCTATAGCAAGATGGTTGGAAGGAGAGTTCTGATTCCTCTCTCAGAGGGTCCCAGGGACTGAGCCTGGTTTCCCGGCAGTGACTGTTCCTCATTTCACGGTCTGTGGATTCTTTTCCATCTCTGCCTCACCTTCCCTCTCACACTTGGGCTTCTCTGACATTGCCCAGGTAGACTGTCTGCCCTTGAGCTCTTTCAGCACCTACTGGGAGAGGTGTCTAAGCTGAGACACTGGCTTGCCCTGGGGCTCTGGAGAAGACATCCAGTTAGTGTTCAGTAAGTGGGCCCAATAATTCATTGCTTTCTAGAAAACCTACATTGTAATAAATTTAGTTTCACAATCAGATGTAGAAAACTCCATAGAAATGTAATGGCCTGATTCCTGAATGGATTTTTTTAATTTTTATTCATTTTTTTAGTCATACATGACAGTGGAATGCATTTTGACATATAATACAAACATGGAATGCACATACATCAATCATATTGTCTATTCTATTCTCCTGAATGGATTTTATGATTAAGGTCACTGGAACCTGTATAATTCTTAGCCTTCCAAGACCCGAGAGCTCTCTCTTTCCTTGCCCCTGTTGTCTTGCGTCACCTCCCCAGGGCTCCTGTGGCCATGGATGATGTGGAGGCATATCTTGGGCATGCTCAGCAGACAAACCTTTGAGATGGAAGCATGCAGGTCTCAGGGTCAGCATGAAGCCTTCCCCGTCTGGCCTCATTGTCTTTCCATGTTTATTCTGTGGAAAGGTACATGGTGATGCTTTTCATCAAACATCAGACTTAGCTTTTCTTGAGTGCTTACCAGACAGCTAAAGTTCCAAAATCCTTCATGAAGATGAACACCTAGAATTCTTACAGCCACCATCTTGGTGTTCAGTAGGAGAGCAAGACATGGAAAAGCCAAATAAATGGTTTACTTCTTTTCTCATAACCTTTGTTCCCTGATGGCACAACCCATCTGCAAGCACATATGCAAATATACAAGCACGCACAGAACTCTGCTCTCTCTGTCTTGGCGTGTATTGCCCTCCCCTGTGCATGCTGTACACCACTCCACCAGGGGAGCCCAGCCAGTCCTCTGTGGGGAGTCGATGACAGGGAGAAGTCGATCTCTGAGGATATGACTGTGGGTTACAGCGGTGTGACCTTGAGCAGCTGATGGATTCAGCCCCTTTGGGTTAGAACTTCCTTCCCTGCAGTCTCCAGCCATTGCTACCTCCCATGTTCCAGATGAAATGCATTCACCTCGACAGCATCTTCTCTGACTTCGGCAGGAATTCAGTGCTCATCTTTGATCTTTTGAAGTCTTGTTGTCCCACTGGACTGACAGTGTCTCTGGGTAGGAAGCAGGTCTAATTGTCCTCCACCCCTCACGGGGCCTCTGTCTTTCTAGAGGCAAGGCTTTCTGAAAGGACATGGCATTAGAGAACTAAATGGGGAATAGAAAGAGCAATAGGTCTGTGCAGTGTCAGAGATGCCAATAAGAGGGGCATTCCTAACAGTGAATGTACTAAATGGCACGTGTCCTAAATGCCACTTATCACATTCCTTTCATTAGCCACAGAACAAAATCTCTGAACCAAAATTATATACTAACTGAACAGTGACAATCTTGGTTGATAGAAAGTCTCCATCCACTGAAATGCAGCTGCTGTTCTCTGGGACACAGTTTTCTCAGTACCATAAGCTTGACATTGATATCAAATGTTCCTCATAGTCTCCTCTGAAGTCTTGTGCACTGAAAAAATGTAAATATTCTGGGGTCCCCAAATCCTGATGATTGCAACTAAAGATATGGCACAGGGACCATTAATATCAGCCCTACTGAGCTTCCATGATAACACTAGTAAAGGTACTGTATTTCAGCAGCTCTGTACATGCCGAAGGGCAGTCTACCACCCCCTGCTCCCTGCAGAGATGGGACCTTGGGGAGGTTGAGTCCTGTGGGTGCCTCACTAGGTGCTTCCCACAGAGCAGCAGTAACTCTCTGTTCCTTCCTACAGCCCAAGGGCTTCCCATTTCATGCTGACCCTGAATTATTTATCCTGAATTATTTCAGTTCATTCATTTACTTAAAAATTGCTTTGTACATTGATCACTTGTCCTAAAACCGTCTGTTACATGGACTCATTTTAGCCTTGGTATCAACAAAGCCACTTCTACCTCAGATCTCAGATCTCTGGCAGGTTAAATGAGATGAAGGATGTCCATTGGCATAGGTCTACATGTGAATTAGCAGGGCTGCCTTCTCACTGCCTTGTGATGGGGGCAACCTTTTGTTCTAGCCCCTAATGTTCACTGACAGATCCTGCTCTTACCCATTATCAAAGATGTTTCTGAGAGTAATGATTCTTCCTTGACCTCATTGTTCTCCTTCATAAAACCCATGGCATAGGCTACTACTGCTGGGTATCAGAGAGGGATGCTCTTGAAAAAGGGAGAGACAGGTGTGGTCCCACGAGACTCAGAATGTGCACCTCACATCCAATCAACAGTAATTTTGATCCTTTTTTTTTTTTAAATCAGTGCATCTGCACCCTGAGTTGTTACATTCTGGCAAATGAGAATCCTATATGCTTTCTGTTCTTTCAGTGTGCAGAAGCTGGGAAGCTAAGAATGTTATTCCCCAAATTGCCTTGCAACTAGATTCTGCTCATCATTTAATTTCAGGTCTCCAAGGTGCATGTACTTATGGTTTGTAGGGCAGAGGGTAGCAGGGCCTGTGTTTTGCTGTGCTTACTCTTTCCACCAGGAAGCCTGGTGGGAGGCCCTGGTGTTCTGCAGCAGCATTAGCAGGGGTCCCAATTTCCTGGCTGTGGCTGCATGGGGCCAAGAACTGGAGTTGGAGTAGCTATTTTTCGACTGAGTAAGTAGCAGGTGGGCACTCACATTGATGGTAACTCTGCAATCCCTAGCTCTCAGTTGAGGTGAGATATTCCTGAAGTACCCTATGCACATGGGACAAAATCTTCTGAGCATGAACAATGTGGAAAACTCTTGTCAGAGAGGTGCATATCACATGAGTTGCAAAGTCTTTATGTACAACAGAACCCAATAAATGGGACGCTCCAGAGCTAGAAGTTAAGAACATTCTTAGTGATGGGGAGTTTCTTCATTGACTTAAAAGAAAAAAAAATCTCGAGGAAAGTGAACATTGGGCGAAATCAGATTTGTTGTTCTGTTCCTGAAATGCAGCCTTCCTGTTAGGCTTTGCATCTGAAATGTCCTTAAAAGCTCATGATTTGAAAGCATGATCCCCGACATAGCAAGATTTAGAGGTGAGGGTTTTAGGCAACGATCAGGGCTCTGAACTCATCAGTGGATTCATCCATTGCTGAATTAATACATTGATAACTGAATGAACTTCTGGGTAGTAACTGTATGCAAATAGGGTATGGCTAGAGGATGTAGGGTGTTACTAGAGGAAGTAGATATGCCCCTGGGGAGTATATTCTGTCCCTGGTTCCTCTCTCTCTCTCTCTCTCTCTCTCTCTCTCTCTCCACCCCTCCTTCCCAGCTGCCATGAGATGAACAGCTATGTTCGGCCCTGCCCTTCTGCCTTGGAGCCCCACAACCTTGGACTGAAACCATGAGCCAAAATAATTTTTCCTTCTCTTAGATGTTCCCATCAGGTATTTTGTTTGGTCTCAGTGCTGCAAAGCTGGCTGACACATTCCTTTCTCCTCTCCCCCATGTTAGATTATTTCTTTGCTGGAAACCAAAGGCAGCCCACAGACTTTTTTGCTTTATTGCCTTCTTTCCTTTTGTTAAAGGACTTACTTTGAGTGCTAAACAAGTTTCTCATTCAGCCTCAACAATTGTCTATGTTCCCCAAACTTATTGCAATAAATGCTACTATTTTTATGCTTTAAAATGTGAAAAGCTAACATAAACTCCCTTTGCCCCAGACCAATTCCCCTATTGACCAAGGCGTATCCATCCAGGATACATGTTTTTACGTTTAAAAATTGTGTTTAATTGAGACATAATAATTATATATATTTGTGGAAAACATTGTGATTATTTCTATACATGTGTACAGTGTGCAATCATTAATCAAGGTAATTAGGATTTTTGTTTTCCCAAACATTTATCATTTATTTCTTTGTTCTGGGAACATTCAAAATCCCCTCTTCAAGCCATTTTGAAATATCTAATACAATTATTATTAACTGTAGTTACTCTATTGTGCCATAGACCACTATAATGTATTCCTTTTATCCAACTGTATTTTGCCTCTGTTTAAACCCCCTTCTGCCTACTCTCCCTAAACCTCCTATCTACTATTCTACTCTCTACTTCTATGGGATCAGATAATTTTTAACTTCCACATATGTGGTGTTTGTCTTTCTGAGCTAGCTTATTTCACCCAACACAGTTTCCTGGAATTTATCCACAGTTCTGCAAATAACAGGATTTCACTCTTTTTCATGGATAAATAATATCCCATAGTGTATGCATCCCACATTCTACTTATCCAACCAACTGTTGATGGACACGTAGGTTGATTTAATATCTTGTCTTTTGCCAATAGTGCTGCAATCAACACGAACACTCAGGCATCTCCTTGACATACTGCTCAAGAAATATTTTTGCATATACAGTTACAAACGTGCTTTTGTTTTATGTTATTTTTGCACACATGAGGATTTAGAGAGCACACTACTCTGCAGCTTACCCTTAGCATTTTATGTGTTTGGACAGCCCTGCCTAGTAGGACATATATGAAAAGACCTGACAATAGCAAGCAGGTATTGGGCATTTCCCATGGGTTGTGTATTGAACTGTATCTTTCAAGTAGATCAATATATTTAATCTTCACAATGGCACAGGACATAGGTGCTCTTAGAATTTGGAGAAGGGGGATCACATGAGCCTGTGTTACACTTCCCTTCACCCACCCAGTCCTTCACTGGCTTTCCTCCCAGCAGTCAGACAGACTGGTTCAAGGACACTTCTGGTCATGTTGCTGGCCCCTTTTACATACTTTGCAAGGTTTGGGGGACAAAGGCAAAATTCCTACCTCTGTGCCCAGGACCTGCCTTGCGTCTAACTTATGTCATCAAATATAGACACGAAGCCCTTCAGTTTCTCAAACTGGGAAGCCCCACACCACCCTCAGTCCAGGAATTGGGCAAACTGTTCTCTCTGGGATGCTTTCACCCTCTGCCAAGTAACTCCTTCAGATGTCCTTGCAAATACCCCTCGGATTTCAGGGGTACCATCAATTCATCAGAAAGCCTTCACTGGTATATGCCAGGTATCCCCAATTTTTTTGGTCATTTTGATAAAGGAAAAAAAAACATATCCACAATTTGATCTTTCTTTCTTTAATTGTGTCCAAGATCAAACACATTCCTTGGTCATTTTTGCTTCATCACTGTGTGTTTAGATTATTGTCTATTGAGAAACTCTCTTTATTTGTAGAAGCTCATTGTATATTAAAGAAATTATTATCTTAAACATTCTAAATATCTTTTCTGGTTTGGATAACAGGTGGTTATCTGTGTAGTTAAGAAGAGACTTCGCCCCTCCAAAGTTGGGAGTAGAGCAGGAATTATTTCCGTACATGGGTACCATGTGCAATCATTAATCAATTTGTTTTTTTGTTTTTCTGCTCCTTAGGGATTTCTAGGTGAGTCCAAAGCAGACATGGCTACTTCATGCCTCCCTGGTGATTTGGAATGGCAATTAACCAAGGCCCCTGCCTGCCTTGATCCTGCTCATTTCTGTACCACCTATTATTCCTTTAGTTATGTCTAATTCTGTTCCTTCATCAAATGGCTATAAAGGATGATGCTCTAGAACAGACCCTTTCCAGAAAGGAGCAGAGAGTAAGTATTTTAGGCTTTATGTGCCACGATGGACCATATAATTTTTTTTTAAAAAATGCTCCACAATTGTAGAATCCATACTTCGCCCGTGGGACATACTATAGGCCACCTGCCACATTGCCCACTCTGCGATAAATTTGGAACCTATTTGATAAGTGCTTTCCCATTTTTTTCGTGTTCAGACTTCCCTTAATTCCATTTACAAGCACATATTTCTAGATTTTATTAGGGATTTGTCTCAGATTTAGGGAATATGGGAAGAATTGCCAATTTTGCAATACTATGCCTTTTGTTGGAGAAAAAACAGCTTTTTATATAGTCAAATCTTTTTTTCTGTCCACACTTGGGATTTAATTATTTTTTCTTATCATATATTCATATTTCTTGTTAAATTCATTCCTAGGACTTTGCCTTTTTAGTAGTATCGTGATATTTTTTCTTTCATTTTATTTTAATTTATTTCATATTTGATGCTGGTTAATTCTTGATGGTGGGTTGTTATCAAAGAACAAGGTCAACCCTTCCCTTTCTCTGGCTTCCCATCTCATCATGTGACCTCTTCTCCTTATACAGTTTTCCACCATCATGCCCTAGCCATGCTGTGACTCAGCCCCATGCTGCTTGAAGTTTCAGTCTTCAAAACTATGAGCTAAATAGACTTTTTTCCTTTATAACAGTCTCAGTCTGAGATATTTTGTTATAGTACTAGAAAATTGAATAATACTTTAGGTTAGAAGGAAAGGGATTTCTCTGTATTTTCTTAAATATTACCACCTTTCCTTAGATATCTGTTTTGGTGTGGAAATCAGGGGGGAAAAGTCAAATTTCCTTCTCTCTCTCTCTCTCTCTCTCTCTCTTACATAGTCCTGGGAGATGGCATCTCCAGGAACCCAGACAGGACCTGACAGTGGGGACCACAGTGCCTCATCCTGGTGAAGTCTGTGCTTTGGGGACTGCAAGGCAGCTTCCCTTCAGAGATGGGTGTGGCTTGTGTCTTGAAACTCAATCAAATTTCCTCCTGGGGTCCAGGTGAATCTGGGAACATAACCCACCTCCCTCATTCAACAAATTTATTTATTTTTATACTTAGTTAATTCACCAAACCATGGTCTCCTCAGGAAAGGTTTGCTCTGGAGCTTGCAAATACTAGATAATACCATGGAGTTAATACATGTTCAATAAAAGCAGTAATATTGTGGTTTTATCAACCCAAAGCAAAAAATGCAAACCTCAAGGCCTTTGAATGGCCCGGTCCTGAAGGTCTCTGTGGTCTACAGCCATTCAGGTTTGGTGTGGGTAAGGAAATCTGGTTTCTGGTCAGAGGCTTTGGGCAGCAGGTTCCTGTTCTCCCTCCTGTGGTTTGAAGTCTCTCTGAGGTTTCTGGCATTACTTTGTTCCCAGGGCCGACTCCCACCTCCCTCAATCCAAGGGGACTTTTTAGAAGACAGAAGGAAACCAACTCCGACTTTTTTGTACAAGGACAAGTTAGATGCCTTCCAGAATCTTCTCGATGGGAGAAACACCTGTGGCAACCACAGCCAGGTGTTCCAGAAAATTGCTGTGTGTGACTGGGGTCACCTGCCCCTCCTCTCTCCTTCTGCCCACCCCTTCTCATCACAAACCCAGGGTGGGGATGAGCTAGCAGGCGCCCGCGCACAGCCGGCTGTCTGTGTTTTAACGTCTTTGGGAACTCTGTCCACACTGCCCACCCTCAGAGAAAGGAAAAGAGCCGTTCCCCTGGGGTCTAGAAGTGGCTCTCACTCTGCCCCTAGGCTGCAGGGTGAACCCAGTCAAGCTGTACACAGGGTAGGGCTGGGTTTGTTTTGTTTCTTTTCTTTTTTTCTTTTCTAGTGTAAAGTCTGGTTTTACTCTGTCATTTTAAAATTTCATTAATTGACTAATAATAATTGTGTAGGTTTGTGGGATACAGTGTGATGTTTTAATATATGTACCCGTTGTGGTATGATTAAATTGAATTAATGAACGTCCATCACATGCTTATCATTTGTTTGTGGGGAGAATATTTAGTCAACTTAAAAAAAAAAACAGTTTTGAAATACACGATCATCAGTTACACCTCCATGCTGTGTAGGAGTTCACGGAAGCCACTCTTGTCTGACAGAAACTGTGTATTCTTTGAACAACATTTCCCCTTCCCCATCCTTCCCAAAGATTCAGGCCACACCATCTGTTTCAACCCAGCAGCAATCTTTAAAGCACTGAAGCCTCTGACCAGCTTGTGGGAATGAGCACAGAGAACCAAAGGTCGGCCATCAGCGGTGGGATCTATTCCCACCAGGATGAATGCAGTGAGTGGACGTGAGAGGGCATGACCCACTGTTCCCTGACAAAACGTGCGAGTCTCTTGCATGCGTTCTTTGAATGAAAGTTCCTAGATAGAAGAGTACAAACTGTAATTCCATTTACACAAAATAGAGAATGTCGCAGAACGTGTTGTATGCATTAGAAGTCAGGATGATGGTCAATCAGGGATCAGGAAGGGACATGAGGCCAGCATGGACGTGCTCAGTTTGTAAAGATTCAACAACCCACACACTTAGGAGATGTGCTACTTTTATGTTCATTTGTGTTGATGCGTGTGTGCATGTGTGCATGTATGTATATGTGTGCAAATGCGTCTGCTTGCATGTATGCTCATGCATGTGTATATGTATTAATATTGTTGTGTATAAGGTGTGTCTGTATACATATGTACATATGAGTGCATGCATATGTGTGTGTGTGTATATATATATATATATATATATATATATATATATATAGTGTATGTGCTGTGTACAATATGGATATGTTTCTGTATTTGTATGCTTGTATGTGTGTGCGAATATATATGTATGTATGTGTGTCAGTCAGCTTTCCATTACTATAACAAATACCTGAAATACCAGCTTATAAAGAGAAAAAGGTTGTTTTGGTTCACAGTTTTTGAGGTTTTTGTCCCTGATTGGCTGGGCCCCATTGCGTTTGTGTCTAGCAAGTCTTCATGGAAGGAGAGCATGGTGGAGCAAAGCTGTTCACCTCCTAACTGGGATTGAAAGGGCAAGAGGAGGAGAGAAGGGATGGCCTCCCATTGTCTCCTTCAAGGCTCCTCCATGATTTCCTAAAACCTCCTGCTGTGTCCCCTCTCTTGACATTTCCACCATCTCCTAATAGTGCCCTTCTGGGGCACAAGCCTTTGATACATGAGTCTTTAAGGGACATTTTAGATCCAAACTGTAGTATATGTGTTCATGTGTATGTGTATATGCATGTGTTGTGCTGTGTGTGTGTGTGTGTGTGTGTGTGTGTGTATCTTATAACAGCACAAAAGCAACTGTGCTGTGGGGTGGGCCTCACAAAGGCAGAGGCCACCTGCAGACACTCCGTCCTCCATTATTGACCTTCCTCTCTCTGCTCTCTTCTCTGGTCCGTGCTGCCTTCCCTGGGCCTGTAAGGACTGTGCAGTGATTGGAGGCAGGAGCCTTGGATGGAGGCCACCAGCACTGCACTAGAAGGGACCAGCAAGCAATTGCCACCACGGGCCCTGATCGTCAGGATGCAGCAGGAGGGAAAACAGGAACCGTCTTGGTGGTGATGTCTGTCAAGACAAAGGGTCCAGACTATCCCAAACAGTGAAGCACGTTCACACTTGAAACCAGGGACCCAGGGATTCTTCCAGAGTGCACTCAAAAGGACAGAGGGGCCAGAGTGTGGCGGTGGACCAGGCAGGGCAGCCCTTCCTCCCAGGGCTGGAGGAGGAGGGTGGAGCCTCCCAGAGCCAGGCAGCAGCAGGTTACCATCTTGCTAAACGCTGTGAGTGCAGCATCTTAAAATCATTTTTATTCGTTTGATTCAGACAAAAACTGAATTCCTCAAAAGAAGGAATTCAATTAGCCTGGCTAAAACACTTAAGCAAATACTCTCCTCCCCAGATAAAAGAGGACAAACCAATTCAAAACTCCCACTTCCTCCTTTCTTTGCTGAATCTCAAGCACACTTAAGGAAACACACACACACACACACACACACACACACACACACACCTATTTTTAAAACAACAGGTATTTTCCCACTGGTGTGCTGACCTATTTCTGGATCAGAAACTGTACTCCCTGTCACAAAGCCATCTGCCCACCTGATGTTTGCTCTGCCCATGGTTGGGAAAGAGCAGTCTTGAGGTCTAACAGAAAATGCATTTTTCCTCTTTTTATGATGGGCAGAATGCCATGAATTTATAGCATCTACTTTTATATTATACACAGAGGCCAACAATGGATCTCAGCCCAGTCTTTTCTGGAAATGGCTCCTTTGAAATCAGTAGGTCCACTTAAATAAAATAAATGTAGTCCTGCACTCACTCGTGACTTGCAGTTTTCTTTTTTACGACTCTATCTGGAAACTGTTAATGAGGGTTCTGTTCCTATTGATGAGTGGGATGGCAAGTGAGTCACCGTGAGTCTATCGGCCATGAAGACCCCTCCATTTCTAGAAACATGCCAAAATAAATATTTAGGAGGAGAGATCTCACAGTATGAATTTTCATTTAACAATATTCACCAAAACTCAAAAGAATTGAAAACCACTAATCTATTTGAATCCCTTATTTTACAAATGAGAAAACTAGGGCAGAGAGAAACATGGCTGATTAGGGATTTCCAAACAGAAAGATAACAACAGATAAGGCAAAAGCTGCCAACATTTGAGCAAAATGAATGCTATGGAACATGGCATTCAAATTCAGCAAGCCTAATGCTTCTTGATCAAGGGAACAGCTAATATGTGGATTACAGCTTCAGAGACGATTGTGAGAAACATAATCAAGAAACTAACGATGACAAACTATGAAATAAAAAGAGGCTGTTTCAAAAAATAACTGTAGAACTTTGAAATTTAGAAGATAATTGTTAATAAAAGCTCAATCAACGAGCTCTCTAGCAAAATAGATACGATTGAAGAAAGAATTAGTGAACTGAAAAATTGAGAGGTTTTTGTAGAATGAAGAATGTTATTCCTAAGAATGAAGAAATCAGTAAGATAGAAAGTCAACATGTAGAAGGTAGAACCAGATGTTTTCCTCTGTATCTTGCTGATTTCTTATTTGTAAGAATGCAATGTGCAAATCAAAGTGGGGCTGCTCCTAATGGGAGTCGAGGTACCCTTCCACTCTAGACGTGCCAACGTGGACCCCTGGAGCTTCCTCCTGCCGCGCAGTGGGGCCTCACCTGTGGTTGTGAGACTGGGTGACCAGGCTCCCCACAATCCCAGCCTCAGAGCCTGGTCCACTGGGTAAGGAACCAGGAGGTCCCCACAGGTAAGCTCCTGTGTTGTATTATCCCCTTGGGTGGATGTCCAGATTTGCACTGGGCTGCACAGAGAAGCCATTGTTCTTTGAAAGCAGGAGTCACCCCTTCCTCTCCACACCTCCCATGGTACCTGGAACAGTGCTGGGTGCCCGAGGCAGGGGCCTGGCTGCAGTACTGCCCCGCTAGCCCTTTCCCAAGCTCTTGGTTCCACGTGTCCCTCCTCCTGCACAGCTGCAGCTGGGTGCTCATTAATGCCTCTTGCAGGACAACACGGTGGACGGAATGAGAGACAAGGTTCAGTTCCCATGTCACTCACCCGCTCCTTCCACTGACAGGAGTTTGCTTGGTCGAAATGAATTGTTTGGATATTTTTTTTCTGTATTTGAAAAGCCCAAGAGAATTTTAATTGTTGTGTGTCTGTGTATATGTCCACGAGCCTGTTTGTGTGTCTGTGTCTCTATGTAGGCGTGTGTCTGTGTGTCTGCGTGTGTCTGGCGTGTTGCGTACCAGCCTGGCCTCTCCAGCCTCTTCGGCCTCCTGGACTTCCTACGTGGCTGCAGAGCCCAGGCCCAGGGGCAGTGCCGTCACCGGGACACTGTGTTCCAGCACGTCTTTGCACACTGCTGCCCACCAACCTGCAACGCAGGCCCAGCCAGGCTGTGTCTCAGAAAGTTCCAGGAAGCTGGCTTGGCTCCAGGGCCAGCTCTGCAGAGACACCCTGGGAGGGTCACCAGGAGCCCTGTGTGCCCAGCCCAGCCCAGCCCAGGTCCCAGCCACTGTCCCTTCCCTCTCCTTTGGTTTCTAGAGCACATGGAGATATGACATGAGCTTGGGCTGCTTCAATAGCTCAGGTCCACGGAGCCACCACCAGTGAGGACCTGGACAAGTCCCCCCTCAGTGCCCAGCAACTAAAGGGGCACAGCGCTCCTGACCTGATTCCACCAGTTCTTGTCCTGGTCACTTCGTTTCTTGCAAATTACATCTTCTTTCTCTCTCTAGAAACTTCATAAATTCCACTTTACCTTTGAAGTCCCAAATAAGTATCTCAAAATAATATTCTGCTATGAGTTTGATGGGCCTTTCAGACAAAACCCTTCTCTGTATTCACAAAACCTAGTGCAAAGTTAAAATGTAGGGCCCTGGTTCCAAAGGCAGGAAAAAAAGGAAAATAATATGAAATTATATGAAAGATAGAGTTCTCCTTTCATCCACAGCCTCTTTACTGACTCGCTGTGCTGTTTTTCAGTTCTTTAGTGTGAGTCCAAGTAAAATAACTTTTAAATGATGAGCATGAATTGTACTGTGTGTGCAGTGCTAGTTTCAACTACACAAGAGTATTCAACTCACATGAGGAATCGTGGAAATTACATTTTGATTTTGTAGCTCATATGTGCTTGTGTGTTTTGTCCTCACAAGAACAGTGGAAATGCTTTAGGGAACTAACTTGCCCATCTTTATTTCACTTGCTGATAAGTGAGCATTCTCCCAGCACTCTCTGCCTTTGGCTGACTGATAAGCAAGAAGCATCAGAGACTGAGAACCGTGACTGCTCGATCCTTCCCTTTCCCTCTGTGTCCTCATCTTCAGGGTGTGTGGTCGGCAAATGTGGGAAAGTAACTTAGATGACAAGGGAAATGCCAGGCGCCATAGCTGTCCTCTTTCTTAGAGAGCCACTGCCTTCTTTCTGCACTTGGAGTGAGTTCTGGTTCCACAGAAAGTTTCCTGGGCTGTCTGGGTCCCTCTTACACATGGAGACGCCACATGCTGACCTAGGACTCACTGCGTGTCTCTGAAACCCATGCATCCTGGGTCCGCACAGATGCTGTGCCGGCATTGGGAAGGTAAGTTGGGCAAATAGATATTGGGACACACAGACTGCAGGCATTTTTCTCTGTACTTGCACACTGTCCGTGGCCCCATTAGACTTCAATTCCAAAACACAAGTTCAAAGATCAAGTGACTAAGAATTCTAAGATGGCAGCAATGCCAAATCCATAAGCACCGAACCCTTCCTGGCTTAGGGCCCACGTGATGGCACAGGTCATATGCCATGAGATCAGCCTTGCCTTTGAACTAAAAAGGTTCTGATCGGTTTCTTCTCTCCTGATTTGAATATTTCTCTCCTTTGCGTCTGTCTGCTCTCTCCTCCCCCAGACATACACAAGCACACGGTATTCATCCTTGGAGTGCTTTCTTTTCTGCTAAGCAGCAACGACTGATTTGTGACAATGGTAGAGTCAGGGATGGTCATAGGGTGGTGCCGGTCACAGCCTGAGAGCCAGGACCACTGGATTTTGAGCCTAATATACGGCAGATTCATTCTTGCAGAGGAATTTATCAATGGTGATTTGAAGCTGAAAGCCACTGAATTGGCTGCAAAGGAATGAAACTCAGGGTGGAACTTTCTCCTGGTCTTTTCCATTGATGTAGCTTCTCCAGTAGTGAGCACGTGGTTGGCGTAGGTCCTCAGCCATGTGCAGGAGCCTCAGCAGGGCCTAGCCAGGGTGAGGCCAGCAAGCCTCCTGCCCGGAGCCTCCCATACATCTCCACCGTCTCACCCTGGTCTTAGCCCTGCTGTAGGAGTCCACGTGGTACTCAGTCCAAGTGGTACTCAGTACTCAGTCAGCTTTCCACTACTCTAACAAATACCTGAGATAATAAACTTACAAAGAGAATTTTGGCCAACAGTTCTAGAGATTCCAGTCCATGGTTAGATAGACCCATTGCCTTTAGAACTCTGGTGGAGTTTCCAGATGGCAATTGCAGAGAGAGCACACTGGAGCAAAACTGCTCACCATGTGGCCAGGAAACAAGAGAAAGATGAAGAGACCAGGATTCCTTTATCTCCTCTGAGGGGACACCCCCAGTGACCTAAAGGACCCACCTCTTAGAGTCCCTGTCAGAGTGGACATGAAGTCACCACAACTTCCTCAGGATGGAGGTGAAGGGTGCTCCATCCACATGGAATCCTGAGACACTGCAGGGTAGGCCACGTGGGTAGGCCATGTGACCACAGAGCATTGCTGAATCCCAGGGCCAGGCCCAGGCAGGTGATGACGTCTGTGGATGACACCAGGTGACTATGTCGTCGGCCCAGGGCAGTGTCTGCTGCAGAACCTAACCCTGCTGATGCTGTGGGTCTGGAGGAGCCTTGAGGGTGCTCAGCAAACACTTGGTGTCTGAATGAATGAACGTGGAGATTTTACTGTGGGAGTTCTCCCAACCACATGAAGAACTCTTGGACTTATTCCCCTATCTCCTCACTGTTACGGTTGGGATCTGGAATGTCCCCAAAGGCCCACGTGTGAAGGGCTCGGTCCTCGGGGTGATGCTACAAGGAGGTGGTGGAACTTTAAATGGTGGAGGCCTAGCGAAGGCCCTTGGGGGTAGTGCCTTCAAAGGTCAGATGAGACCCAGCCTTCTCTCCCTCTCTTTTGTTTCCTGGACAAGAGGTGAAAACCTTTGCGATACCATCTGCTCACGATGTGACATGCCAACACAGTCCCAAAGCAACAGAGCTAACACCCCTAAAACAGGGTGCCACAATAAAACTTTTGTCTTCGTAAGTTTATTGTCTCAGATGTCTGCTACAGTAATGAGAAGCTGACTGATACACCTTCTCTTCCTGCCCTCTTCCTGTCATCCCTTGATGATTCTGTGTTTCTGCTGTTTTCTCCTGACACAAGTCCCTTTCCATGACAAATACAAAATATGACCAGAGCAAGTCAACTTTGTGAAACCATCACTGAGGACTTGGGGTGTGACTCAGTAGTAAAGTGTGTGCTTAGCCTGTGCAAGGTCCTGGGTTTAATCTCTAGCACTGCAAAAAAAAAAAAAAAGTCATCAGTGATGGCCACCACTGGCCCTCCTTCTCACATGGATACTGACCCTCCAAAAGTTGTGCTGTGCTAGAAAGGTCAGACTTCCTGAAGCAATCTGTCTTCCACTCCAAAGGGAGGCTGAGAGGAGGCACCCTCTATCTCCTATCTCACTGGGCTGCAAGGTGAGCCCAGCAGGAATTAATGAACCGGGTTTGAGGCGCTCACTTCCAGCCGGGGACGGAAGGCCAGGACTCAGTGAGGAAGATGTCACAGCACAGCTGGGTACCTACCTGCATGGAAAATAACATATGTGCATGATCATGGTGTGCAGAGCCACCAAAGACACAGAGTGGCTATGCCAGGGTCTTCCCACAGGTGAAGGGCTCAGCCCATCTGTCCACTAACTCCACCCCACACATCTTGGTCCTATGATGTCCTCCTGAAGAACCCTCAGGAGCCCAGACCCCAGGCACAGAGGATGGCCACGGGGAAGAAGCAGCTGGTGAGGTTGTTATTCACGGAGCCGAAGTGCCATAAAAACTGCTTAGAGAGTCAGTAGTGTTATTATTATTATCACCATCCTCTATGCAAAGAAGGAGACCAAGGCTTAGAGAATGGAACAACTTGCTCAAGGTCACAAAAATAATAAACAAAGCATTTTTAAAACCACCAGTTGAGGATTCTGGAACCCCAAATCATGCTCTACCTACCTTCCTGTTGGGGGTGAGGAGCCCCCTGGTGTAAAATAGAGAACAGGACTGGGGGTGTAGCTTGGTGGCAGAGCACTTTCCTATCGTATGTGAGTAGAAAAGAGAGAGACAGAGAATGAAATTTGGGTATTTTCCTTTGCCCCAATCTCCTTTGCCAAATGTGTCCCCATCTCATGCTCCAGGGTCTCCCGTGATGTCCACAGCATGATGACAAGAGAGTTCAAGAAGAAATCACTAACTACCCAATGCTGCTTTATCTGCCAAAGAATACATTTTTGTTTCACTGAATTTATTCAATCATCCAGTTGTTCTTGGGAAACTTGTGACTGTTCTGGAAGGATGTGTGTCGTCTCATCTACAGCAAATGTACAAAGTATTAGTCAGGGTTTTCAGAGAAGCACAACTCATGGGACATATAAAGAAAGTGATTACAGGAATCACTCATGTGATTATGGAGAAGTCCTCGAGTTGCCATCTGCAAACCAGGGACCCAGAGAGGCCAGTGGTATAATTCAGTCCTAGTCCAAAGACCTGAGAGCCACAGAGCCATTGGTGTAAGTCCCAATTTGAATCAAAGACCCCAGTACCAGAAGCTCTGTAGTGTCTGAGGGAAGGGCAAGAAGATGTCCCAGCTCAGCTGAGAGAGCCACCTCACCTGTCCTCCACCTCTCTGTTCTGTTCAGACCCTCAACAGATTGGGTAATCTGATCCAACAGACTGAAGGGTCAACAGACTGGACCTTCAAGGCATCAGTAAGAGTAGATCTCTACTCAGTCTACCAAATAAAATGCCAACCTCCAGGAACATCCTCCTCACAAACACCTGGAAATAATGTTCTACTAGATATCTAGACACCTCCTTTGTCCTCTAGGGTTGACACATAAAAATAAGCAGCACGAGTCCACCCTTTGTCAATTTGACACCTCTATCCCTGTCCTTAATTGATAATTGATCTCCAGGCCCACAATACCAAAGTCGTCATTCAGTCTAACATCACACAATCCAAAACTTATTGATCTCTTTTGTCAAGAGATGGAGAAATCCTAGAGTGATGTCCACTCTTCTCCCCGATGTCCCATCATTTCAAATAGTGTGCTGGAAAGTTACCAGGACTTAAATGCTGGTATACAGTCAAGGAATTGTGTGTTACATGATAGAAAAAAAAAATAAAAAGGAAAAACAACAAAAATGTTTTCTTACTATAAGTTATATACACATAAGTGTTGTACTCTAAACAAAATAGGAAATGCTCATGACCCCTGCAGTCCCCAGTTCTGAGAATGGTCTCTCGTCATTGCTGACATTCCTAACACATTCTTCCACTACCTGTGTTCCCCGTGCTGTCTGCAAGCACCTCAGCTGGTCGTGATTCTCTGTGCCTGGGGGGTGACCTACACTTTCCTTCCTGGGAGTCTGGGCCATTCACTGTCATTGACCTTAATCCCAGGACATGGTGCTACTGAGAGACGCCTTAGGGAATCTCCAGACCTACCCTTCCCTACTTCTATCGTGGGTTCTAGGTTAATTTCTCATTGGTAGTTGGATCAACCCCCCAAGCCAACACTGTAACTCCCTGCTTGGCCTGTGGACTCAGAGGCAGGAGGGATCCAATGGCCTGGCATCACCCTAACTTCTAGTCTGCAGGGCCATTGTTGTGTCTCCTGGTGGAAGCACCCTCCCTCTGGAGCTAAGCCTTCAAGGCCCGTCACTAGGGCAGCTGTGTGGTGCAGCTCCCGTGCCCACCCCTGGATCCCTGCGCCAGTGAACCCGACAGTCAGAGAAACAGCCCATGCATGGGCACTGATGTGGAGCATTATCCAAATTCAGTGGAGTCAGAGTGGAGTCTCCCAGGGCAAGTGTGGGAAACGGCCCAGCACAGCCCTGGTGGTTGCTTGAAACGTTGAAAGACACGCTCGGCCTCACAGTGCTGTGCCTAAGAAAACCCCTTTCCTCTGATTGGTGCTGTCCTTAGGCCTGACTGTCAGTTACCTGGGAGGAGGCGAGAGAATACATGTGTGGAAATAGATGCCTTTCACCTCCCAGAAGTGCCACTCTTCTTGCCATTTCTCAAGGGTTTTCTTGGATGTGTCCAGAATGTGGCTCCTCCTTGGCTTTGACTCGCGTCTAGACATCAAGGAGAGGCATGAGCTGACCTGCCGTGGCCTGGGGTAGCTCTGGGAGTTCCTGGTGGAGGTGAAGGGAGCTCTGGGAAAGTGGTTACAGGATCATGCTCTCAACCCACACCCGTCTAGGGATTCCTTGGACTCTCATTCTGTGTGACTGAATCCTCCAACTCATATTGATTAAGTAATGCATGAGGTCATGACTTTGTTTTCACACTTTCCCTTAATCAAAGCCTGGAGTGTTCATGCTCCTGTTAAGAGGGCTGAGCATTCCCATGGTCTGAAGGCCAATCAGCCTGGATACGGTTTGCAGCTCAGACTTCCCTTCTGCCTCCCATCTCTGGTGACCCAGACCTCCAAATGACCACATCTTAACGTTAAACTAGCAGACATGCAAATGTGCCGAGTGCATCTTTAAAAGAGTGAATGCACCCATTTAAATCCCTTCACGGGCCAGTACTTTCTTATCAGACTAGAAACTGTTTCCCTGAATGCAGCAATCATGTGCCAACCTCTTAGTTTGCATATAACTCAATACTTCATTTCTCCACTTATTGGAATGTGATTTCTCAATAGTGCATGCAGTTGCTGTCTTTTACTGTTTTGTTAAAAAAAAAAAAAAAAAAAAAAAAACCAAACAAACAAAAACAAAAAAACATGCAGGCAACCAAAGAGACCTCAGCTTCATTTCCTGCTCCTGAGCGGTGGGACCTGCTCTTGCCCGAGTGTCGGCTGCCACCTAGTGGGCACCTGAAGAGTAGCACCGACGAAGCCCATCTCCTTCCTGCCTTGGAGAAGGGTCTCCTGGTCAGGCCCACCCACCTCTAGTTGGGGACTTGGTGGCATGGTTTCATCTCTCCCCTCTCCTCCCACCTCCTGGTAATGTTTGCCCCTCCCCCCCACACACACTTGGGTCATAGAGACTTTTTATTTTGCACATGGAACCACTGAGGACCTTGCTCATGGCCACCTTGGAGGTCACACCGGAGGTGCACGTGGCTCTGGACACATGACGGGAAATGCAATCTTTGTTTTTTTTTTAATTCAATAAAATTTGCTTTGAATTTTAAAATTCTAGCTAAGGAATGAGAGGGAGAGGGAAGTCTAGAAATTACCCCTGCCAGGCGCTTCTGCAGGTCAGCGTTTCCCAATGGGAGCAGAGGGAGGGGACAGCAGGAGCTGTGGTGCTGGGCCAGCCACTCCGGAGGCAGGGGCCATGCAGGTGGGAACAGCAGGGCAGGAGCCGCACGGTCCATCCCTAAGGTGGCCTCATAGAGCTGCTGTTCCCATGACCAGGGTGCGGGGACAGCCTTCCCTGGCCACCCACGCCCCCACCCCCATTTATATACCACAGAACTTTGAACTAGGAGCTGCCCTGGGCGTGGGGGCTCGACTGTGAGCAGAACCTGATTGATACATGCTGCCTGCTACCCTGCCCACTCCCTGCCTGCTGCTGGCTTGGGCTCAGTGGGGACAAGACTTGTGTTTTTGAATTAAGGAGTCGGAGGGGAGGGGCCAGGAGCCTTCACAGACTAACGTTAGCATCCCAGGGACACTGGGCTGTAGCTATCAGCGTCAATTAGGGTTCATGCCCCCTGACCCCAGAGCAGTCGATTCCTACTGTAGCACACACATGGCATACACCAAAACACACAGGGTACAGCACACAGTAGGCGCTGCTGCATTAGGTTCACCTCCAAAGGGCTGGAGAGACCCTTGTGGCAGTCTGGTCCTCTGGGCAGCAGACTCTGGGAGGAGGTGTCTGGCAGGGATTCATTAGGGAGGGCCCTTGGGTCCACTCTGTCAGGACCGGAGGGAAAAAGTGGAATGGCGGCATCAGATAACCCTATGAGGGTTCTAGAATCAACACGGTCCAGAAGGACTGTCCTGGGTGAGTGATATGTACCCACTTGGACACATCTGGACGACCCCAACTCCGTCAGGACTCCCAGGCTCCCCCAGGAAGCCTGACCTATGACGTGATGCTGCAAAGTGGGTGAACTTCTTGCTGGCTGAACTGAGGACCCTGGGAACCCGAATGCCCCTTCAGGACTGGGAGAACCTCGGGGACAGCTTGGGCTCATCCCCAGCAGCTCCGTGGTGCCCTGACCGATTGACAACTGCAGGTGGGTTACAGTACAGCTGCAGATGTTCAGATGAGGGCTCTCAGCTGCCTCTTCCCGGGACACATAGTCACATGACCACACAGCTCAACCACAATCTGCAGAGACTATGGTGCCTCTGCTGCAGCCCATGGAGCATGTCCCCAGCAGGCGATTCCTGTCATTTGGGGCATTTCTGTCTCTTCTCGCCATCACCTATGTCCAATTACAGCTCCCTCCCCCTCTTCCTCTCTCCACTCCTCCCTTTCTCTTTTTCTTCTCCTTCTCCTTCTATACCCTTCCCTTGTACAACCCACTCTCTCTGACACCCAGTTTTTCTCCATCATACTGCTCATTGGCACAATGGATTCCCTGGGGAGCTATGACCATATAATCCTCAGGGTTTGGTGTTTGCATAGGCTCCTAGCATGAAGAGGACCTAATCAGACAGTCACATTTTTCGAATAAAGTTTCCAAAAGTTATAAATTCTATCTGCCATCTTTTTTCCTCTCCAACTTCCCCGTGTCTAGTATTGGAATTAGCCACAGGCACTTTTGAATTTTAATTGTCAGTGCTGGGGCTGGAACTCAGGTCCTCATGCATGCTAGGCCAGTACTCTACCACTGAGCTACATCCCCAGCTCAGCCACAGGCACTTTTAAGAGAAAATGAAAGGTGAGTTGGAGAACACGCAGACTTGTGGCATGTATGTGTGTAGAAACAGTTGCTTCCATGTGGAGCTAAGTCCCTGCCAACCATCCAGGGCAGCAAAGCCCACCATCCACTTTATTGACCGCTTGGCTTTGAGACATGAAGGTCACATGTGATGGGCACATGCCATGTTGGGCCTAGCCCTAGAAACATATGGGTATTTTTTTTTTTTTTGAGTGAGTTGCTTCAGGCTAAAACTACCCGAGTGTTGCTTTTTGTTGAACATTCAGGAAGCTGCCCAAGGATGCCTCTGCTGCAGCCCATGGAGCATGTCCCCAGCAGGTGATTCCTCCCATTTTGGGGACTTCTGTCTCTTCTCCCCACCACCTATGTCCAATTACAGCTCCCTCCCCTTCTGCCACTGTTATGGCATTTGAGCTGGAATCTCCTAGAATCTTTCCCATGCAAGGTCTGAACTCCACTGTCCACCTGAGATTCTTCTGGAGCATCATCCCAGGCTGACCATGGCCTCCTGATGTCCTTCTCAGGTCCAAACCTGACACCCCATACCCCTGTGTGCTCAACTCTGCGAACAGAGGAGTGATGAATAAGGCCAAGATCCCAATGTGCTGAGCCAATATGGTGGGTAATGGGCCTGACCTTTCCCTACTATTGATTGCCTGTTTTCATATGGAATGTTGGAACTACAGAAAGGTGATCAGATTTAACGGCAAAATCAACAGTGTTGGGCTTTTCTATCAGTGGAGACAAGTCCAAGTTACTCATCACTTAGCCAGTTTGGAATTCTGGGGCACCTTCAAGGGCAACTCTGGTGAGCATTCAATGACCTAGCACTTGGTTCACCAGGTTAATAGCCCTTGGCCTCAGTCTAAGGCAGAAACCCCCATATCAGAACTCAGATATGCCTCTGACCCTCAACTCCATGAACCAGGGTCCCATGTGGCTCCAGGTCCTTGAAGTTCGGGCCCTGACAAATGATGGCCACGTGAGCCTGTCAATGCCTGGCTACTGGACCCTGACCTAAAAAAAAAATTATGCTGGCTTCTCAGGAACAAGGCCTGAGCACCAACATTCAAGGCTCTGACTTATTCTAATGGCTCACCAGGCCTGAGGACCAGTGGTGTTCTACAAAGAATCCTGGGTGGATTGGCCTCTTTTTTCCCCTACTTGCTATTATTTTTTCAGCTGTGACTTTTCTTTTGCAAAACAAGGAGTTAATAATAACAGTTATCCCAGAAAGATGGTTGTTTCTAGATTTAAAATATAAAATACACCTGAATGGGCTCCTTGATCTGTAAAATATTGTGCAAATGCGAATGCTATGACGGCATGCTTCAAAACATCACGGAATGCTGTAGCTGCTCTGAGTTGGCCACCTGCATGCCACCGTGCCGAGGGCTGCCTGGCATCCCCGCGAGCATGCCCAGCAGCTTGTGAAGCCAGAGGAGCCCCCCGCTTCTTAGATGTCCTTCTAGAACCTCTGGCTTTGTTCTGAAATTAAAAATTAGTTCCCTATGCAGTGGGCTCACCGACTCCCATGGAATTCACTATCTTTCTGGCACAGCCAATCTGATAAGGTCTCTGATTTAGCAAAGTGATTTGATAAGTGATGGTTTGGCCATTTCCTTACCTGTTGCCCACCTCCTGAGGCAGAGGCTTTTCCTCTGTCCTATGTCAGGGGCAGAAGAATTTCAACAGCTGTTCAAGGCTGTGAGGTCTTTGTCATGCTGTGCTCCAACCAGCTTCATCAACCTCGTGGTCTATGGAAATTTATGTCACCTGATACGAGTTGGGCAGAAGAAACAGCACCAGACATCAGCTCTTTATTTATTTATTTTTTTATGAATGAGGAAGAGTTGTTGACGAACAGCCTACATTTTTCACTCCTTGTTCCCCCGCTTGATGACAGGTGTGGAAAACTGAGTCATTGAAAGTCCTCCAAGATGGAGAAGCTGCCAAGGCTTGTGACGCGTGGCTTTGGTGCCATCATGCTTAGCTAAAAAAAAAAAAAAAAAATAGCTGCTGGAAATGACACCAGCCAGACGTCGTGTGGGCTTCTTCACTTGCTTGTCTAATGACCCCTACAGGACAGTGACCGGTGGGGACAGGCCTGTGGTCAGTGCAGGAAGGGTTGGATGGTTAGCTCGGGATGTGCTGGGCACATCTTGGATTTGGTAGTGGCAGCTTTGGAAAACTGTTCTCTCTTCCCATAGCTGAATTTTTCAAAATCGCAAAATAATAAGTGGCCTTTAAAGATCAGGTACCCTGGGGCCCCTTTCTGTGTCCAAATGGTACTGTTTCTTTATCTTTGAATGAATCATTGATTATGAGTCCTAAGAGTAGGGAGGGAGGAGAGAGTTAGAAAGAGAGGGAGACAGATTGAGTAAGAGAGAGAGAGGGAGAGAGGGAGGATATATGATGTGCTATAATTGGGATCAGAAGTGTCCCCCAAGGCCCATGGGTTGGAGGCTTGGTCCCCAGCCTGTAGTGCCATTGGGAGGTGGTGGCACCTTCAGGAGGTGGGACCTAGTGGGAGGAAGTTAGGTAACTGGGGGCGTGTCCTTGAAGGGGACACTGGGACCTCAGCCCCTGCCTCTCTCTCTCTTTGCATCCAGGTGTCTTGAGGTGAGGAATTTCCTCTGTCACACTCTCCCAGCATGATGCCCTCCCTGACCCCAGCCCCAAAGGCCACAAGCCCAAGCAACCATGGACTGAGACTTCTGAAGCTGTGAGCCAAATAAGCCTTTGCTCCTTCTAAGTGGGTTTTCTGAGGTATTTAGTCAAGCAACAGAAAGCTGACACCTTGTGTCACCACCACCTGAGAAGCGACAGGGAAGGACTGGATTGTCACTCACTGTGTTCTTACAGTGCTACCTCCCTAGTGCACCAGATGCCCCCTGACCATCATGTTGATGGGCATGCAGCCAAGAGTGGCTCAGTGGACAAAGGCTGGAAAATGGTGAGCTAGAAAACAGTTCATGGAAGGCCCTTGTCACAGTCCCACTCCTCAGAGCTTCCTGTAGGCCCGGGGGGAGCTGCAGAGCCTCACTGGAACTTTCTCTGTGGCATGTTCAAAGTCATGGAATCCAGGAAACACGTGCAGGGCCTACCTCTGCCCCCCAGATCCACAGTCCCTGGCAGACACTTTGTGATCTGCTCTGTGGGTCTACCCTGCAGGCTGCAGAGTCAGGGCACAGAGAAGGAATGAGCAGGAAGGCCCTGAAGACAGAACCCGGACTCGCAAACGAGGATTCAGTAAGATGTGCTTTCCCTGGAGCAGGGACGGATTTCCAGCCAGAGGCCAAAGCCGATGCCCAGGCAAAGGAAGAACAAGGCTGTGTTCATCCAGAAGGAAAAAAGGAGAATTCAAAACCCCAAACTCGCTTTGGTGCTTTCAAATCGCTTCCTTCCTTCCCCAAATGAGAACACACTTACCAACCTGTTCTGAAGCCCCCTCCCAGTCTCCAGAAGGTGGCATGAGTCCGGAGCCTCTGGGCTTGAGCTTCAGGGAGCCCTGAAGCCATCCTTCGCTGCTCCCCTGGGGTCGAGGCTCAAAGCCCTAGGCCAGTGTCCACACAATTCCTGCCAGCAGGTAGCCAATGGCGTGGGCACACACCACGGCAGCCACTGGCGTCGGAGGTCACTGGGCCTGCGTCTGCGTGTGCCTCAACTGTGGTGCTCAGAGGCTCAGTTTACATGACCTGCCCAGGCCAGCGATGGAGGTGCTCTGTCCACACGTTCTGCATTCAAGAGCAGCCCCAGGGCCATTGCCACTCTGTGTCTTTCCCATCTCCTGTTTCCAAGAGGGCCTGGGCCACCAACGCCATCATTCCCTCCTAACCTCTCCCTGGACTGGACAGGAGCAGAGGACCCCAGTGGGCCATGGAAGGAAGCTTGTGGCATGGGGTCCCACCAATACTTGACCCAGAAAAGCAGGGGAGTATATCAACACAGATGCGGGTCTGTGTCCCTGGGCAGGATGGGTACCCCACTGATTTTTAGGTGGTTATTTGAAGCAAGGTTCAGTGTGTGTGATGTGGATGTGTGCATGTTCCTGTGACATGCATGGATTGCATGGCTCACATATGTCTGTGCTGAGTATATGTGCACACGTATGCATCATGCATTTGGAGTGTGATGCCTATGTTTATATGATACATGTGCCATATGTGCCATGCATCTGCCTCCACATCTGCATATATGTGAGAGTCTGAGTATGTGCATGTGAATGTATGTGCACACATTTGCTTGTGCATGCTGCATACATTCATATGTGTTTATGCAACACATGTGCATACTGTGTACATGTGTGCACATACATGGGCACACACATATACATGTGCATGGGTATGTAGGCTTTGTAAATGCAAGTGAATGCATGTATGTAAATGCAGTCTATTAGTATATGTATGCATGTATGTATTTTGCATGTGTGTGTGTGTGTGTGTGTGTATGAGATGTCCTTTATAATAGGAGATCAGGACTCTTCTACCCAATACTCTTAGGCTGTCTTCATAGAGAAAGATGAAGCTATGCTCTACACTCCTGCTTTGGCCCCATTGGTGATTTCTGGTCCTCCTTGGTTTGGTGTGGGCTGTCGAGTCCCCACTGGGCAGATCCACAGTTCGTGAAAAAAGGACAGACATACTCTGGTGGGACAGGGTCCTCCTTGGCAGGCCTCCTCCTGTGTGGCAGGAGCTCCCAGAGGCCCCCGTCCCCTGCTTACATGGCAGGGGACCCAACATTTTACAAAACATGCTGCACATCTGACAATGCTAATTGATGCTATCTGGCAGGGTAGGCAATCACATCCCAATAACTTCCATGAAAGTCATCACAAAGCAAATTTTAAATTTTTATTTAAAAAAAAATCACAGTTACAAATATCCGGTGACAAAATGTAGCTCTTCTGAAAAAAAAAGAATGCAAAATGCTGGTGGAGTGAACTCTTTGGGAGTTTGGGGGAACCGAATATCCAGCAGTCACCTCTGCAAATGAAAATCCAAGTGGATTTGCAGTCACTGGGGCTGAAGACCATGTGAAGTCACCGTCCAGCAATTGGGTGATGGAGAGTGAGCAGAGAACACGCTCAACTGAAACCACCGGCAATGACCTAAGCACTGGACGGAGGTTTGTTTCTGCCTTAGAGACATTCGGTTGTGCTGCGGGGTGAGGTATCTGTGGCATCCACAGTCAATGGGATGCAGCCAGGGGACCTGGGGAGTCAGTACCTACTAAGAAGGACCAGAAGGTGACCGGCACATGGAGTGAGCCCGGCTCCCTGGGAAATAGAGGGTTAGAACATTCAGAGGGGTAGCCCGTGAGTGGAAACGCAGCTCAGGATAGAAGTTCTAGAAGGACTTGGAGACCCTTCCCCCACCTTCCAAATTTAACCCTTTTCACAGTCTAAATTCTTCAATGAGGTTGCCTTTCTCTAACTGTGACCCCAGGGGAGAGGAAAATTATTCCTGATGGTAGGACACAAATTTGACTTCACTGGCTGGCCCCAGTGGACCTTGTGCACACAGGAACATGCTCTCCCAGGGGAGAGGTACTGGATAGTCCCAGGACAGAGGAACACATGACCTTCTGCAGGGAGCTAGGCTCCTGCATCCCAGTTCCCCAGGCACATTCTAGACAAGTGTCAGCCCTGGACTCCTGGGAGGGGTGTAGCCAAAGATGCCAGAAATTCACACCAGAAAAAAAGACAAGAAGTACAGCACCTGTTTGCTACACATGGGCATCCATGTTCCTAGGAGCAGGTGGCCTTTATTAAAGGCACACTTAGGGTGAAGTGACTCAAGAGTTCAATAGCAGAGCGCCCATCTCTGAAGTACTCATCACTTTACCAAATCCAGCAAATCCAACCCTCCCTGTCATGATCCAAATCTATCAATGGCTTGATCAACAGAGACTTTTCTCACTCATCTTTGTAATTTCAGAGACTGTAAATGTGCTCTGAGGATCTGCTCAGTGAGTTCAGCACATGGGGATCCTCTCGTCAATGAAATGAATGAATGGTCAGGTAGCACAATTCCAAAAAGTGCGGCTGGTTCCTAAAAATTTCCTAACACAACAGCTCATGTCTTTTTTTTGGCTAAGCAAAAAAAATGGCTACTTTCCTTCATACCTCAAGTTAGGAACAGGGTTTCTTCTGCCCTCCATGGCTATGTGTATGCTTTAAAATGCCTTCGATGTGAACATGTGTCCAAGATTATGCATATCTACAGACATTGAAATACAGGATAAATAGCTTTTTAACTTTCAAGGGCCACAAGACTGGTATTAGTGGGTGATGATTTATATAAGATCAAACATTATGTCCAGGATTCAAAGACTAACAGAATTCTCAGGTCTTACATCTTTAACCTAAAGTCACACTTAGTCACAAATAAGGCCTATCTATGGTGAGGATCAAAGTCTTTGGTTTTATGATGACGGACACTCTCTTTAGAAACTCCTCTTTCGATGGCTTTGGCCACCATGTTGCCCTCTGCTCTGGTGTGACTATGTCCCCCGAAATTCATGTACTGGAAATTTAATCCCCAAATTCACATGTTAATGGTATTTGGAGGTGGGACCTTGAGAGGTGATTAGGATTAGAATGGGCCAAGAGGATGGGGATTTATATGGGATTAGTGGCTTCATAAGAGTGACTCCAACTGGCATGGCTCTCTCTTCACGTGATGCCTTTGCTGTGTTATGGTGCAGCAAGAAGCCTCCTGCCAGGTGCTAGCACCTTGATCATTGGGCTTCCCAGCCTCTAGAAGTGTGAGAGATAAATTTTTCTTTATAAATTTCTGTCTCAGGTGTTCAGTTATAGCAACAGAAAATGGGTTTAAAAAAAAAAAGATGGAATTCTGGCTGCAGCCCCTCTGTAGAGGGTAAACTTCATCTTGAAGCTTGGCCCATGCTCAGTAGATAGCAGCCTGATCACTCAGCTGCCCCTGATGGGACACGGGATGAGGGCAGCCTGACTCCACTATGCAATTTCCATGCGGAACTTCATTCACTAGTCTCCATAAAAGCACAGAACAATTTTTAAGACCACCTGCAGGGGAGAGGACTTCAGGAGATGTAACCTCAGCTGATGTACCCCCAAAGTCCTCATTTCTCATCTAGATGATGCTTCTGTCCCATAACAGAGAGCAAAAGCCATGCCCAGGCTTATTATTGTTAGTGATGGTGTGTTATTTCATTAATTGTCTACATGCTTAGAAACTGTTCTGGCTGAACTTTTTTTTTAGGCTTCACAGCAAGCACTTTCTCATCTGGACAGCATTTCTCTGGCCAAGGATCCGTCGTGGGCTGTCAGAGTCATGTTTTAGGGGAGGTCGGCTCCCTCTGCCATTCCCTCCCCTTCCTTCATTTCCGAAGTCAGGGCTAACTGGGTTGGAGCCATGGGGCCCTGCCCTCAGGTCTCCAGGGCTTTCTGCAACCCAGGACCCCAAGAACTGGAATGACACAAAAGGAATTTAGAAACATCCTAGAATCAGTCTGCACAAAAACCACACAGACAAAGGACACAAACCAGTCTGTCAGCCCCTCAAGTCAACATGTCCTCTGTCTTCTTGTGGGACCCCGTTTGCTTTGGGGTTGGTGAGTCCTAGGACAGGTTTTGCTTAAGAAGTCACCAGCATGTTCCACCCGGGGGCGGCTCTCTCCACCAGCAGCTGGAGATGGAAAGGCTGGAAATCCATTCCTATGAATACATGTTCCTGAGATTGCTCCTTGACTGAAGGCAGCTGTGGGCAGGCACCGGGGCTGTTAGTTAACCACGTCATAGTAGTAATTGCGCAGCCGCAGCTCCACTGCTACAAACCCGGGCCTTTTCTCCACCCTGGAAGAGGAAGAGACAGGGTGTGGGTCAATGTGCCTGTGAAAAGCATTTTCCAAGCTGGGGCCTTCAAGCAGCGGCGCCCCCTGGTGGTACCCTACGGTCTTTGCGCCCATCACTGGGTGATCACAAGCCCGTGAGAAATAGATCCCATCTGATCCCACTCCAAACCTGTGGAACCCAAATCTACATTTTTACCAGATCTCCAGGGGATTCATGTCCACCTTGAAGTTAGAGAAAAATTTTTACTAGAACTCAGAATCTTTTATACCCTAAGTTCTTGGAATCTCCTGGTGATGCCAGCAACGTGTCTGAAGATGCCTCACAGGTGAATGTGGTGCAGACAGGTAGTGTCTGACTCGATTTTCTTAAGACCGAAAAACATGGACATAGCTGCAACTCTCCTCCCCACACTCCTGCTGATGGATCTGAGTCTTCTGATAAGGGGCTGTTATATGGGTTCTTACTGAAACTTCCCCCATTTATTTGGTGCCCAGGATTGAACCCAGGGGTGCTTAACCACTGAATCACATCCCCAGCCTCCCTCCTACCCTTTCAAAGGCAGATCTCGCTAAGTTGTTTAGTTAGATCCTTGTTAAGTTGCTGAGGCTGGCTTTGAACTTGCCCTCTCCTGCCTCAGCCTCCTAGCTGCTGGGATGACAAGAGTCATCACCAGGACCAGCAAAATTTCCCTCTTTTCATGGCTGAGACAAAGACCCAAGCATTCTCTATTGCAAATCTTAACAGGTCAAGGCCTTTCTTTGAGCCAGTGAGGTGCTGAAGTAAGCAAACTACGGGTTAGGGTTTTTTACAATCTTGATCTCTAAAAAGACATTTACAGCTACCTCTGCTTTCCGTAGCAGGAGCAGAGGTCATGGAACCCTTAGGAGGACAGTCCTACCACATGGAATTGGTTCCAGGACCCCCAAGGACACCAAAGTCCAAGGATGCTTGAATCCCTTCTACAAAATAGTATAGTATTTGCATATAACCTAGGCATGTCCTCCTGTATGTTTTAAATTGCCTCTAAATTACTTACAATATCTAATATGAGGTAAATTGTATTTACTATGGGAATAGTCGGACTTTATTGTTTAAGGAATGACAATAAGATAAAGAAGTCTGTACATGTTCAGTGCAGACGTGATATTTTCCATATATAGAAATCTGATCTGCCGTTGGCTGTACCTGTGAATGGGGAACCCCTGACATTGAGGGATGACCGTGTTTCTTACAACCTTGAGACTATCCTTGCTTATTTTTTTTAAATTTTTTATTGTTGGCTGTTCAAAACATTAAATAGTTCTTGATATATCATATTTCACACTTTGATTCAAGTGGGTTATGAGCTCCCATTTTTACCCCATATACAGATTGCAGAATCACATCAGTTACACATCCATTGATTTACATATTGCCATACTAGTGTCTGTTGTATTCTGCTGCCTTTGCTATCCTCTACTATCCCCCCTCCCCTCCCCTCCCCTCCCCTCTTCTCTCTCTGCCCCCTCTACTGACATTCATTTGTCCCCCTTGTATTATTTTTCCCTTTCCCCTCATTTCCTCTTGTATGTACTTTTGTATAACTCTGAGGGTCTCCTTCCATTTCCATGCAATTTCCCTTCTCTCTNTGTTGAAGATGCTATCCTTCCTCCATTGCATGCTTTTAGCCCCTTTATCAAATATAAGGTAGTTGTAGTTTTGTGGATTGGTTTCTGTGTCCTCTATTCTGTACCATTGGTCCACCCGCCTGTTTTGCTTAGAAGTTATTTTTCTCATTTTGCAACACTTTTCACTATAATGCAAGTGGTTAAAGTTGCCCGGTAGGTGAACTAGAACTTGAGGTTAAGCAGTATGCAACTGTCCTCATTTAACCATTTTGACCCGAGACAGCTGCAGTTCCACCTCGTTCAGTCTAGACACCCAGGAACAACCATAGAACATGACCAAGATCCAAGAGTCTCTATTATAAGAGCGGTTTCTGCAAAACCAAGATGGGCAGTTTTGTCAAATGGCATCAAAATAAATGGTACTGCCAATATCTTTGGAATAGCAAACATTTCAACAGCAGTTCCTGAGAAGCTAATAGCCCTTCAAACCATGGCCTCTGGGCCCACAGATTGCTCTTAGAGAGCATGCCCTGTGGCTCCTGGGTGCCATTCAAGCTTTTTGAATGCACCTGCATTCTGCTCAGGGGCTGTGTGGGAGTTAATCAGGGAAGGAAAATGCATTGCACCCAGAATTAGGGATAGACTTTTGACTCTGCCTGTGCTAGGTAGCGTGCGAATGTTATGTGATGACCCTGAGCCATGCTCTCTGGACCCCTGGCACTGAACCCATCTGTGATCAGGAGAATCTCCTAACACATTGTGGAACCAGGGGTGCTCTCAGATGGGGCAGCCAACATTGCAGAAGCCAGGATCCCTCACCCCACCTGGTGGTCCATAAGATCACACCTCCTAGTGACACTGTAGACATCTGTATGTGTAAACACAATCTATGTCATTAGCCCAAAGACAAAAATCACCCAGCAATGCATTCCTAGAACATGTCCATGTCGCTAAGGGACATCTGACTGTATCTTACAGAGGACAGTTCCTGGCCCTCCCCTATGGTTTGTTTAGGAAAGGGCATATCTTGATGCATGACAAGGTAGAATTTGTGCTTCCTGTTCATGCCAAGTGAGGCCATCATTCTCCATAGCTCTTGGATAAGTTGCTAGCAGTATTGGGTACTCACTCGTACGTCCAGCACAGGTTCATCAGATCATACATCTCTCTGGGACACCCTTGAGGGCACCCCATCCGCTCTCCTTTCTCCAACATGGCGGTAACTTCACTTCCTTTCATCCCCTAAGACATGCAAAATACACAGGAGCTTTTGAAACATGTTAACCAACAAACCCAAATAACCACCTCACTGCCCAAGACACAAAGAGTATGGGCTGTGTGGTGTCAGTTATATAAGTGACAAGCCAGGAGCATATCATTTACGATGTTAGAAGTTAGATTTGGTACACAGATTGGGGGAAGAGCTATATGTGGGGGGCAGGGAATGGGGTGTTATGGATTAGATACAATGTATCCCCCAAAAGCTCATGTGTGAGACAATGCAAGAACTGTCAGAGGTGCAGTGATTAGGTTATGAGAGTCCTAACCTACTCAATGGATTAATTCACCAATAGGGATTGCTTAGGTGTAACTGTAGGCAGGAAGGGTGTACCTAGGAGATAGGTCACTGGGGGTGTGCCTTTGAGGTTTATATTTTGTCCCTGGTGAGCAGAACTCTCTCTCTTTCTCTTTGCTCCCTGATTGCCATGTTCTGAGCTGCTTCCTTTCATCATTCCCTTCCGCCATGATGTTCTGCATCACCTTGGGCTCAGAGCTATGGAGTCAGCCATCTGTGGACTGAAACCTCAGAAATGGTGAGCCCCAGATAAAATTTCCCTCCTCTGTGTTGTTCTTGTCAGGTATTTTAATCACAGCGACAAAAACAAAACAACAACCACAAAAAAGACTGATTAGAACATGAGGATATTCTGGATTTCTGCTCTATTTCCTCATCTGGGGGCTGATTTCGTGGTGTGCTTCATTTGTGAAAACTCATTCAGCTGAATTTTAGGATCTGTATACTTTTTGGTATTACACTTTGATTAAAAAAAATCTAAGAAGTGTAGAACTGTACATTTGTTACTGTCAATAGTCATTGTTTATATTTTAGCTCTAGTGAAACATGGTCTGGATATTTTCTGCATATCTATATGTGTGACACATATAGATATGCAGAAAATACACCGTTCCTTTCAGGTCCGTGTAAACTGAGGTCATGTTAATAACCCAGTGTCAAAAGGTAAGAAGAGACGCAGGGTGCCCAGATTTCATGATTGTCAGGTTCTTGGGCAGATAATCTGGTGCTTATCTGTTGTATAAGCCACACAGTTTAGGAAGGAAGTGTGTCGACATGGATGACTCACTCGATAGGGCTTCTGCCCATAGGAGAAGGCTTCCCACATCAGCACACCGAAGCTCCACACGTCGCTTTTGCTGGAGAACTTGTAGTAGTTGATGCATTCGGGGGCATACCACTTCACGGGCCACTTCCCGTGGGTCTGGGCCTGAACGCAAAGCAGATGGAGAGAAAAGCCATGTGAACCACGGTTTTATCCCCGTTAGCAGAAACCTGGACACAAGCCAAGTGACCATCAGCAGACAATGGATAAACCAAATGTCATCTGCACTGACATTCATCTATTAACAGGAAGGAGATTCTGATGCCTGCTACAGCATGGGAGAAACCGACGAGCATCACATTAAACAAAATAGGACAGTCGCCACACAGCAAATACGGTATGATCCTGCTTACTCAGAAGGACCTAGAGAAGTCATATTCAGGAGATGTACAGGGAAGAGTAGGAAGTAGTTTAATGGATACAGTTTCAGTTTTAAGATGTAGAGAGTTCTGAAGGTAAGTTGTACAACATGAGCACATGACCAAACAATGCACTTAAAAATGGTTAAGTGGTAAATTTTATGTTACATGCATTTAAAAAGATTTTTTAAATGAAGAAGATTATGACTCACACAATGCTCTGTGCATGTGTGTGTATGTGTGTGTATATTTGGAATGAAAAGACAATTTTTTTCTTTTTTGGTGATATTGGGGATTGAATGTAGGCCTTCATGAATGCCAGGTAAGCACTCTACCATTCAGCCATGTCCTTAGCTCTGAAATGGATTTTTAAAATCCTATGAAATCTTAAAACTTTAAGTGCTAATTTTAGATTTAAATATACATTTTTTTAAAGAATTGGTTGGGTCAAACTGTCAAACTGCTCACTCCTTTTTCTCTTTTCTTGTCTTTTTCTCTCACCTCTTGGCTGCACACGGCTTCACGAAGCATGAAGTTGGCAATGGACAAGCCAAGCCTGAGTGTCAGGTCAAGGTTGCATGCCAACACGGGGCTGCTCACAAGCATATTCAACTACAACTGCGTGTTGGTCTGTAGTTTTAAGCCAATGCTAATTATTTTAGCATAGGCTATTTGCTGTGCCATTTAAAAAATGAAAAGTGAATGCTTTAAACTTCCTAATTAAAAAAAAATCCAGTAGTATTAAGAAGATCAAAACTGTGCATAGGGAAGCCCTGGAGGGTTTGGGATTAGTGTGGTACACTGTTGAGTCTTGTTATCTCTTCCTGATGTTCCCTTTCATATGAACAAAATCTCCCTGGGGTGGTGAGAGAGACATGATCTCAGTGAAAATTGATTTCATTTCACTGATGTAGGTCAGCAGTAGCAATCTGGGCATGTCACTATGGAGATGATAGGATACCCTTAGACTTCTCAAAATTACACAACTAACCATACTGCTGTCTTAATCGTGTGATGCATTATTTTTACATTTTCTAATTTTCAATGTTGTGAACCATGTAGTCAGGTGTGATAATTCAAGTTCATTTTGAATTTTGAACCAATAACCAGGTAAACCTTTAACACATCCTAAACATGCTGAAAAGTTAGTCTCTCTCCATTACTAGCTCCAGCTTCTCTAAGGATACAAGCAACTTTGATAGGATTTGGTGTATCTTTCAAGAACGATCTAGATACAAGCATAAGCGGGTAATATGTATTTTTTGGTAATAAAACTAGGGCATGTGTATTCTGTACCTTACTTTTAACTTCCCTACTTAACCATGCATCTTGGACACAGCTCTAGATTGACACGTGCAAAATAATGTTACTTCTGAAAGTTGCAGTGTGTGTGCTTCCTAAGAAGCTCTCAGGACTAACGGAGCCAGATTCCTACTGAGAGGACACAAGAAGGTTTCCAGGGATTTACTGTTACAGATCCTGCTAGAGTGCACAACGCTGAGTGTTTATGTTTGCCCCTGTGGAGAGCTGTGGATCCAGGGCACTGTGAATACGGCTGTGACACCGCCCAGAGCAGGCTGCCATGCATGGCTCCCCAGGCACTGGGGAGTTCATGTGCCTCTATTCCTATCATTTCTCTGTGACCTGATTTAACTCTTGATTCTTTTATGTTTTATTTTGCCAGCTTTATGGCCTCCTGAACTAGATTATTAGAATAAATATAAATTTTCTTAAAAATCCTCCCTATCTCTATCTTTTCAGTGGTGTTGGGTCCTTTCTCACTGCTTCTAACATGGTCCTTACCTCTGAGTGTCCTCCTTTTTCTCCCTCTCTGATTCTCAGAGATCTGCTGGTTTGCTCCTCAACTGTACATTAATATCTAATATCTGTGGCAATTTTAAAATTGGCTAACAGTTCTGGGTTTCTCTTCCTCTCAAGGGACCTATCCAAGCACAAGCAGGTTACTAGATCTTTGCAGAAAGCTTCAAAGATTAAAAGAGAATGAATCAAAACAGAAAAGAAAAGCAACTTACAAGAAACAGACTCTGCAGGGAAAACAAAATAGAAAACCCGTCCACATTCCCAATCATGGGAATCTGTCCATCCTGTCCCTTGAATCTGGATGAGCTATGGCTGCAGTGACCAACAGAAGCAGGGAAAAGTGACCCTGCTTCCTGTAGCCGCCATGCTGCGAGGAAGCCCAAGGGCCACAAGGAGGCACTACACAGAAGTGTGCTGGTCCACAGCCCAGTGGAGGTCCCAGGCCACAGGCTGTGGTCAGTCAGTCTCTAGCTGTACGAATGAGCACAATGGAGTTGGATTCCCCAGCTCCTTTAGTGAACTGAGTCACTGGGTGGGGCAGAAACACCCTGTCCCCACTGAGCCAGGCCAGTTTAGTATCAGTAAATGGGCGCTGGCTGGTCTTTCCCTGCACTGAGTTTGCAGTGGTCTTTCATGCAGCAGCAGTAGATACTGAGGACAGCATTCATATTCTGATGTGTATTTCTCCATGTCTTCCTTTAGTACTTGTTCCAAACTGGCTCTCTTCTATTAGCCATGGCATTCCAACTTGATGCCTGCTTTACAAGGCCCTTCCTTCTGCCTGTGCTCTTCCTTCTGCCTGGTGCTCTTCCTTCCAGACTGCACTTTACTTTGCTGTTTCCCCTTGGCCTTCAGATGGGCTCATGCTGACACCTTTCTCAGGTTGCTCAGGTCTTACATGCACCCCATTGGGCAGCTGCTTTATGAGCAATGGCATAAGGAGGGGGCTGTGTGGGACAGGTTCTAGGCACAAATACTCTGCTCTCCCCAGGGCGGGCAAGCTCAACCAGTGCCTGCTTCTATTCCCAAGATAACTGACAGCCGCCATCCCCTTGCCACCTCCTGGAGTCACGTACTGCCTCTCAGAAAAAGGGTGAACGGGTGGGCATTGTCATCTAGGGGGACTTTTCTGATTACTGCAGGTGGTGCAGCTCAGGGAAGATTCCACAGCACCCCCCCTAACCTGTGTGTGGAGCCACCCCTTCCCCTGTGTTCTGCCACTCACTCATTGACCATTCAGGGCACATTCTCTATTTATGAGCACCCTCAACATTTCTAGGAACCTGAAGAGTCAATCCTTCTGTGATACTTGTCCCAATAACTTGGCGACAAATCCTGTTACACTTTCCAGTTGGTCAACACAGACCCTCTGAATATGCTGTGACTGCATTCATGTGAAGACGGGACTTCTGCTTTCTTTTAGTTATCAGTTAATCTGAGGGCATGCAGAAGGGTAACATTCAGGAGTGAAGTCACCTTGGCAAGCAGGAATGGTCATTGTGAAATTGTTTTTTTAGGAAGTCCAAACACACACTTAGGCCTAGTCATCACTTTATGTTTTACTGAGAGTCCATCCTCAATTCTGCATAATTTCTGCCTTAACAAACTAAAGGGTATATTTCTTTTCTACTCTCACATAATTACCTTTATTTTTTATTTCCAGGATTTTATTATTTTTATTTCTTATACTTTAATTCTAATGGATACCAACTAAGCCAGTAGAACAATTTCCATATATTTAGTGGGAAGACATGGGCCCTGATCTTGACATAGATGATGATTTGGGTGGAGACGATGGGTTTATATGATATTTCTCATCTGCTTTCTTTGACATGTGTGTAGATATGTGTACGTTAAAGGCTATTTTGAAATAGATCCATACCAGATACTCTGGAACAGTGTTCCATTAGATGTTATTAGATACACCGTGAATCAGGTTTGAGAAAAACAGCAGAGAAAAAAACCCTCTTCTGAGCATCAGTGTCAGTTAAATAAAAGGGCTTAGGGAAACCTAACAAGAATCAACCTGTCCAATCCATAGTTTTCAAAGTTAATTTAGTGAAGGAACTCCATCCTTCTTTTTCAAAACAAATTATTGGTTAATACTCAAGGTAAAACTTGAGTATTGTTCCATGGAACATAATTCAAAAGAGACTAATTTGAGTAAATCTCAAGGTGTGACATATTTGAGTATTTCCATTTTAAAAAAATAGAATCAACGTTTTTTTAAAAAAATATTTTTTAGTTGAGATGGACACAATACCTTTATTGGTCTATTCATTTTTTATGTGGTGCTGAGGATCGAACCCAGGGCCTCACATGTGCTAGACAAGTGCTCTACCAATGAGCTATAACCCCACCCCCTTAGAATCAGAGTTTGATAAGAAAATTTTAGCATGGTTACTAGGGTATTTTATTCTTAAAATCCTACCATAATAAAATAAAGAGGAGGTTAATTTACCTCTGGGCTTTTGACAACCTGCTGTTCTGAACATCAGGGACTCGTTCCTACCTTGTAGTAGTTTTCGTCTGCTTGCAGTGCTTTGGAAAGCCCAAAGTCGCTGATCTTGGCATAATGTTGAGTGACCAGCAATACGTTTCTTGCAGCCAGATCTCTGTGCACAAAATTGCACTCCTCCAAATATTTCATTCCCATGGAAACCTGATGAACCAGCTCTATGATGTTCTTATCCTTGACGTGCCTGAAAACCACAAGGCTGCCATTAGGGACCGTGGATAGTGATCCTCACTCCTCCTGCACACCGAAGAGGAGACCCTTCATTCCCTAATCTTACACAGAGGCAGCAGGGGCAACCTTGTTAACATAATAGCACTTCCAGATGGAACTCCATTTTCCGGGTGTTCAACAGGTTTGATTTTCATGGCATGCTTTGAATTGCAAGGAAGGTAGCTTAGAGGTGTGGTCATGTTCTGCCCAGCGAGGGCAGACGTCTTGTCCAAATCATCTGAGGGGCTGATTCTACTGCTGAACCAGAAGTGTGGGTAGAGAATGAATAAAGGAGGACAAAAATAGGTGGATTACAGCTTATGTCTAAGTAACAAGAGCTAAAAAGAACTGGACCCATAGACTGTGCCTCCTCTCTCGAGGTTTCTGAGCATCGACTACCGTGGGAAGGTGCAAAGGGTGAGGTTTCCCATAGAACTCAGGCTGTTCTGGGGTCAGCAGGGGCCCTGTCCCTCAAAGCACAGCATCTTGGCCTCTGGGCACATTGCCATACCTGTTCTGCTGCAGATACTTGTTGAGTGGACCAAGCTCTGCCATCTCCATGACCAGCATCCAGGACTCGGCTTCACAGATGCCGATCATGCGCACGATGTAGGGGTTGTCGAGCTGCTGCATGACGTTTGCTTCTGCTAATAATTCATCCTTCAGGGCGGGGTCATTGGCCTCGTTTTTCAGGATTTTCACAGCCACTGTTTTCACCACTCTGAAAAACAGGGCATAACCTGTAGGGAACTTTCCAGAATGGCTCCTGTCTACAAAACTATCTTCCACGAAGCATGATTCCTATGCAGAAGTGATGTTATGCAAATATGTACCACAGCCAGGCATGGTGGCTCATGCCTGTCATCCCAGTGGCTTGGGAGGTTGAGGCAGGAAGACTGCAAGTTCAAAGCCAGCCTCAGCAATTTAGTGAGGCCCTAAGCAACTTAGCAAGACCCTGTCTCAGAATAAAATGTTAAAAAAGGTCTGGGTGGGGATGTAGCCCAGTGGTTGAGAGCCCCTGGGTTCAAACTTTGGTACAAAAAACAAAACCAAAAAGTCTGTAATAGAGCACATCTTATAAAGCCATGTGATGAATGCCTAGTCTTCTAACCATGCTCTTTTATTTTACAGACTTTACAAATAATGGAGGGGACCATGCTAAAGAATGCCCCAAACCAAGCAAAACCCCTAAATGGTAAAATATTTAAAGAGCATCTACATAAAACCAACCATGACATACATGGATTTCTGTAACATCTTGTGATTTACCAATCGAGATTATGTGATTATAAGATTCCTTTAATAGCAATGGAAAATGAATTTCTCAGTGCAGAATTATGAAGCATACATTGTTAAAGCTCACAGTTGGAAAAAAAACCACTTCTTTTTCCATCTGAAATTTGTTAATTTTAAGCAAGCTTCAACTTAGTTTGCAAAAATTAAGATTTTTTTATATTCCAACAAAAAGCATCACCTAGATCATGTTGAACTCTTGAAAATATTCTAATATAGTGAGGCCTCAATAAAATAATAGAACTTAATTGTAATGATTTGAAAAACTGCACCTCTCTGTGATACAATTCCCAGGAGCACGGGAAGTATCTTTTTGAGCTCCCAAACTGAAGAATAAAAAGAGAACTATCCAATAAAATAGATCAAATAAAAGAATAGAAGACTCATTCTGACACACTAGAGAGAAAAGCACTCATAACGTCAGTGAATGTTAGTAGTTGACCATGGCGATTGCTTTCACACAGACGGGTTCAAAACATTACCAGCACTCCAGAAACCTTCCTGGATCCTCCTGAGGACATGGAGTTATCCCTTTATGCCTTCTCTAGACAGTTGATTATTTTTCTTTTCACATTTGGTAGGGGACCATTTGGGTCTACCACCCATTGGGAACTGGTTTTGTGTATGGTGTGAGGCAGGGATCAAAATTAAGAAGTAAAAAATCTCTCGATTCTTGCAAATGTTTAAGGAAGAAACAACAAACTCTTCCAGAAAAATATTAGATAAGGAAACTCCCTAACTCATTTTGAGGCCAGCATTACTCTGATGCCAAAAATCAGATAATTACGAGAAAAGAAAACAAATTGACTGAGATCCTTCATGAACACAGATGTAAAATTCTAAGTTACATTAAGTTCAGTAACTTATGAAAATATATAATGAACAAATAACGAACAAGGAGAGTTTATTCCAGGAATGCAAGGTGCGTTTAACCTTTGAAAGCCAATCAGTGTAATCCACCATATAAACACAATAAAGGAGACAAGCCATATGGTGATCTCAGTGGAGGGACAGTGTTCAATAAAATTCGGCATACATTCATTCTTAGAGAAAACTCTGAGAAGTGTAGGAATGAGAGAACACTTCTTTATTCTGATAGAGAGCAGCTAAAACCTATAGCTAACATCATTCCTAATGGTAAAATATAGGAAGTTTTTCCTCTGTTCGATCAGTGGCGAGGCTACTGCCCCCTTTTATCAAGCATTGCTTTACGGTTCCTGATTAAGACATAAGACACACACAAACATAAGGATTGGACAGGAGAAAACAAAACTGTGATTATTCATTATTCACAGAAGGATGGCTGTGCTTACTGACTAGAAGACTCGGTATGGTGAAGAAGTTATTTGCCCCAAATCAACCTAGAGAGCCTCTTCCCTCCCCACACTGTCTGGTGGACTATGCCTATGTTAATATTTAATTAAGCAAGGAACTTAAATATGGCCAACTATAACAAGTTGAAAAAATGTGTGCCTAAATACATGAGAATTGATATTCAGTTTAAAGAAAAAAGATCGTGATTACATACATATATAAAAATAAGCATCGTGGACAATGTGTATATATATATACATATATACATACATATATACACCCCATACACATATGCTATGCATATGTACACACATATGGTAAATGCACATGAATATACATACCCATATGGAGGGGCAGCCTCAGAAGCAGGGGTTTCTGTGTGTGCTTTTGCCTATATATTTTTCTTTTTTCACTTACATTGCTGGGGATAGACCCAGGGCCTCTCATATGCTAGGCAAGTGCCCGACACTGAGCTGCAGCCCTAGTCCTCATCTATATTTTTGATCTTTGAATCATGCAAATTCCCTACTCAAGAAAACATGACTTTTACAAAAATTTCTTCCATTGCAAATAGAATGAAACAATGATCCCTATCAAACCTGTATTGGTGTTTTTACCTATCTGAAGAGAGGGTTTGTCTCAAAGGACTTTAGAAATCAGTATTTTTATGGGACATTCTATGTGGGATTCCTTCTAAAGATCAAGTAAGATGCAAAGTCATTTTAGTAAAGTAGGAATTTTAAATGATTTATGACACATTGCGATTTTCAATTATACCAGAAAGAAAAATAAATACAAATTATCCTAATGGTATTTGGAATTAAGAATTTTCTAGGTAAGAAAATTGAGACACATTATAAAATCCTCCCAAATAAGTGAGAACGCCATACTGTTGTTTTATTTAAATAAGATAATTCACGTGTGTATACAAGTGCATATTAAACTTCAAAAAAATACACAGACTAAGTGGAGTTAAGAGTGGTCGTGTTTGGGCATAAATATGCTGTTCTCACGCATTTGCTTGTTTCCATTCCCCAATTTTCTATAAGGTACATGTACTAAAACTGAAATAGTTCCTACACCCATAGTTAGTACACATAATGGATGCTCTCATTATAAGAATACCGGAAATAAACAAACTTTATAATGTATAAAGAACTCAGCCATGCTAGGTTAAATTTTAAGTTCGGGACTAAACGAATATCATAGATGTATTCTTAGAAGTTTCTAGAACGTTTGTTCATTGGGGGGAGGATGATAGCATAATGGAGCACCGCTACTTACTTTTTCATTTGGTAGTAGCCCTTTTTCACAGTCCCGAAGTTACCAGAGCCCAGTTCCTTGTCCTCTAGAGTGAGCAGGTTTCTGTCCAGGTAGACCTCCTTGGGCCTGATCTCCTCGGGGTCAGCATAGGGGCTCTCGTACACCTCTGTGTCCATGGGCATGGCTTCTATCTGGGGACCTGCAACACAGTCCGGAAACACAACCCTGAGGTGGGGTTCCTGGTGAGGGTCACCCCTTTGGTCACCGTGGGAACGTAGGGTGTGACAGAGAACTGAAGGCAGGGCCGGGAGGCATCAGGAAAGGGTCCTCAACCCCAGATGAAACAGTGGGCTGTGGTGGCTTTAAATGAGGTCTGATAGTGATGGGACACCCTTCCTGCTGAGAGGTGCAGCCGAGGTCACCCCTGCTTGGTGGCCTTTACAACTGCGTCAACCAGTAGAGCGCATGAGAAGTGATGCGTGTGACTTCCAAGGACATACGACTTCTGCCTCATCTGTTGGAAACCGCATTCCTGAAGTCTTGAGGTGACCTGGAAGGTGTTCTGAGGCCACCGTGTTGTGAGACAGTCCACAGTAGCCCACTCCCAGGGACCAAACAAAGAGGACCTGTGAGTCAGGGGAGACAGAGACAGGCTGCCCTGGCCTTGTCCTGGACCCCCTGCAGGGTCCAGCCTGAGTCTACCCCATTGGGCAGGTCCAAATCCCGACCTACAGAAGTTAATTAAATGAGATATAACTGGTTCTCATTATTTTAAAGCACTGCCTTAAGGTGTTTTTATAGCATCAAACAGACTCCAAGTTCATTAACAAAAAGAGAAACTTGGAGATGGATACCTAGAGGACCCAAGGAAACCATCCAAAGGCCCCACTTCTGAGACCATGTCACGATGGGTGTATCTCCAGGAACTGTGCCTCTTCACGGCCTCACAGAGTTAGTTTCCCTCCACACACCTGGAATACGAGCAACTCACACATCTCTTCCATTCCCCACACCTCTGACGGGGCCTTCTTCAAAACTAACAGTGGACACACAGGGCTTTCCCAGAACATGGCCCTCTCAGAACTGCAAGTAGAGTAGATGCAGAATTTCAAGGGGAGACATTCTGAAGAAGGCTCATGGATGTTGTCCGCACCCCCAGTTAATGGAGAGGGTCTTGATTGTAGCAGACTATTTCATTCAACAGGACCGTCCTGCTCACGGACACATGACATCGCTGCTACCACTGGACGATCGTCTCACAACTAGAGACCATGCGCTGAACTTTGGAGCCGATTCTACACACTTACAAGTGCCCATACACTTTGCTGTGTGAATGTCCAGAGAGTAAAAGTGTGTTTCTCACCTCTCTCCGCAGCCCAGCGTCCTCGTTCTGGCTCATAAGGGTTGAAGGACGCGGTGCTCTCTGGCCGGGTCCTGTGGGACGGGGAGGCCTGAAGCACACAGATGACCCCATGTCATTTTTTTTACTGACACACACACTCAGGTAGGTCTGAGTATTTTTTATTTTCCAATAATCACAGTTGAACTTATGCAGGGAAGACAAAGGAAAGAATTCAGAAGAACGAAAAGGAAAATAAAAAGGTTTATCTCATTCTTCCAGCGACTGTTTGGATCGTGGAAGGACTAAATGCAGCTCATGCTGAGGTCCAGCTGGGGTCTCAGAGGGTGTGGGGAGAAAATGCCCTCTGTTCAGCTAGAATTCCCTCCCCACTTCTGTGGCTTTTCACACCAGTTTCCCACCTACCAAAAGATGCTGAGGATTTTCATGTTCCCCTTGGATTCATTTTCCTGCTCTAACTCTGACTCTCTGATCTTATTTTACATGGAAGTTATTTAAAAAGGAAAATTCAATACCCACCAGCTGCTACCATCTACTTCCTAAGTCCAAAGCGTGCATGTACATGTACATTTTATTGCCACCTGCTTCTGTGGCTGCAGGGGACATCTAGCACCATCTGAGTCGATGCTGGCAGATAGCCCTAGCCAGGAAGCTACAGGTCCCAAAGTCTGGCTGCCACCAACCCGGGCCATCGCAAAGCTATGGATCCTGTGAGATGAGGAATGTTTTTTGATCACCTGAAGGAAGGTAACAGAAGCCCATCTGAAGCAAAGCTTTGTGGGCCATTACAAACTTGAATAATATGCATTTGATTAACATCAGTTTGCATCATGAAATAAATGGGTGGAAAAATCTACTCCTTATATTCCTAAGGACTCTCTTTCTTGAACACATTTATCCTGAATTTCCTGACCCATCTTCACCTTTAAGATAAATCAAGGTGATTTGGCTGGGGATGTGGCTCAAGCGGTAGCACGCTTGCCTGGCATGCGTGGGGTGCTGGGTTCGATCCTCAGCACCATATACAAATAAAATAAAGATGTTGTGTCCACCGGAAACTAAAAAATTAATATTAAAAAGTTCTCTCTCTCTCTCTCAAAAAAAAAAAAAAATCAAGGTGATTGCTACTAAATTTAGTTCACAGAAAATCCACAATCCAAATCCCTCCCTACTCCCCATTGGTATGAACTGAGTAGCAACTTTATTTATCCCAAACACTGGCCAGGAAGAAATGAGATAACACCAGATTTGGGAGAAATTTAAAGAAACAGAGAGACACTTAAGCTTAACATTACACGGTCACTTATCTTACAGGACATACTAAATCCTCATCTGCCTTATTGGTTACAGGCTCAGAAACCAACGTGTAACAATGCATCTCCGTGCATCCTGATGTCCTCCTCTCCTGCCGAGGGCATGGCCTCCCGCAGTGGAGAGGCTAAAGGACATGAGGTCTTATCTGTCAGAGGGATATCATCAGATCATGTTCTCATGCATCATCTCAGCCTTCTTATTGAACTGTTTAAACCAACTACCACAGGTCGAAAATGACAAAAGTTCCCGGGGGTATACTATTCATTGCCTGCACGAGTCTCTGCCATATGCATGATGGGTGCTCAGTAAAAATGTGTTAAACAAGCACGTGAATGGATGGATGGGTGGGCGGGTGGATGAAAGAAAATTACTCCTTATAAGTGGGAGGTGCCAAGTGCAACCTAATATTGATGTTAAAACGAGTTTTCTCTCCAGACTTTAATAGAGGGGAGTAGGTACAGATAATTCCAAATGACAATCTGCCTCTTTTAAACATTGTATATGATTTCACTTCCAATTTGTAATACAGTTACCCTGTTTTCCATCCTTCTTGCTGAGTTCCCTCCCTCAAACAAACTCTAGGCCAGAATACTTTTTTAAAAGTTGTTTTTCAGTTTAACATTTACTATAATTTCGAATACTTTGATCTTCCCTATAGGAAAATTCTAGATCCCAAGGCAAAACTTGAACAGACACAGAGTTAAAGGATGCCCCAGGATAGGCCACCAGGGAGGAAGGGACCATGAATCCTTGCCTTAAGAACTACTCTCTTCTGCTCTCTTAGGACATTATCCTGAGGCTTCAGCCTCCACCCCAATAGAATGTTCTCCAGAGCAAGAGGTCCTCAAAAAGACTTGTCACAACTAAATCACAGTGCAAATACCTAACATAGAAATCCTGGGGAAACAATTTTAAAACACAGGTGAAGTTATTTTTTTTAAAAATACTGCAAAGAATACAGTGTATAAGGACTAAGTAGGAATTAGTAGTATTGGACCCAGGGAATCTAAAGTCCTGGATGTGAGTAACTCAGACTCAGACTGGCCGTGTTACCCACTCCTTGTCTTTTGGGGCTTATTATGGACAAGGAAATAGACTGGGGCTCTCCTTTGGAAATTTGGGCTCCATATTTTCAGCAAAGGTGACTCAGGGCTTTAATCTATGCTGCCCAACACAGACCACCCTGTGATAAGGAGGCCTCAGGGTTCAGCCACAGAGAGACCCGGAGTCCCTCGATCAACCACGTCAGCTCTCTCCTATCTGGATGCCTTCATCCTCAGCACCCCGGGCTTTCTGGAGCCTGATTGGATTGGAACAAAAGATGGCACCGCACTTGGCAGAACGTTCTGTGGCAGAAATGGGGGGTTTTCCACTGAGTCAGGTAAGAAAGCAATGGCCATTTTATGATGAAGATGATACAAATCCAAGTTTCACCTTTCCCTAAGGGGTCAATAGACCATTTGGTAGAAACACAACAACAGCTTAAACCTCGGAAGTAAAAACTCGGCTGACGAGAACAATTTGAGGCCTCTGTACAGAATAAACACAAAGGCATGATGATAAATTATGAAGGTATTTACTATTGTGTAACATTTAATGAAATGATAATTTTAGTGAAAAAAACATATGGCTGGGGAGCATTACTATTCCTCGCCACCTTCCTTCTGCTTTTTATTTGTGGAATCTACTCTGCCCTGATCAATACTATCATCTTTTCTGCATAGAGAACAACAAGGCCTAAAGGAAATGCAGACAGTTCCTTTTACCCAGTTTTGCCAACACTCAAAACAAAGAACACAGCTGCTGGGCACCACTAGGTGGCACCAGCTACCTGAGCTTCTGACTTTCCAAAGAGGAACTGGAAACTTAAATCTCCTCAATTCAGGTGATGATAGCCTATTCCATAGAAATAATTTAAAAGTCACGTTTGATTATAAGTTATGGTCCCTGATATTATATTGTTTAGGTTTAACTGCAAATAGAAAATATTTTTGACAATTTTTTTTTTTATTTAAATTAAAGTGCTTGGAATTTGGAAGTGAACAAGAGTAGGGAAAAAAAGAATGCTCTTATGGCACAGACAGATAGGCTAATTCCGAGTTTCCTGGTTTCCCAGTACCACAAGTGTCCTGCGGTTTATTATCTAGATCCTGACTTTTACTGTCAGGTTCTTGAAAGGTGTTTTCAAGTGAGGCAGCTGTAGTCATATAGGTGACAACACAATTGTGATTGCAGCCAGTCAGCTTCAGAGCTACTGGCTGCAGTAAACCATGCGTGGCTACCAGTAGTCTCCAGTGGAATGACCACAGTTGTGGCAGTATTAGGGTTGTTTTAGATGCACAAAAGCACATGTAATCTGCACAAGGAATCTTCTCTTACGTGACAGCAAAGGTGTAAAATCTGTCCCTCTAAAACCACATGGACACCCTTTCTCGGTAATGTAGCCTGCTGGCTTGGCACTGCCAAGTCAAAAGATGTGCCTGGAGAATTTCTGTCTTCCTGTTCTCTCTGTGGGGCCCTAGGAAATGAGTATTTAGAGAAATGTTTTTTTAAATATCTCAATTACCCATGTATGTGTTGACTAAAACAGGGAAAAAAGTGGGTTTTAATGAGAAATCTGGGGACACATCTCAGTCTAATCATCTTAGGAAATGTGTCTTTGAAATGTGAAGCTGAAAAGCCACCTTTGGGTCTTTAAGGCTGATGGTCAAATTCTGCTCATTTTTCTTAATAGGATACATTTTTATCAATGTTTTTATTAGTGCATTATAATTATGCATAATATTGGGGTTAGAGGATGGATACAGTTTTGTGCTTACGTTAAAAAAGACAAACAGAATTCCAGGACTAATGACAAGAGGGATTTGATTCTATGTAAGGACTACCAGGACTTATATTCTTTAGTTAAATTCGGTTATATAAATATAAACACATGGGCTGGGGTTGTGGCTCAGAGGTAAAGCGCTCGCCTAGCATGCATGAGGTACTGGGTTTGATCCTCAGCACCACATAAAGTAAAATAAAGACATTGTGTCCACCTATAACTAAAAAATAAATTAAAAATCAATAAATACCAACGTGATACTAATTTTTAAAGAAAAGTTTAAAATGCATCTGACTCTTGTGTTTATTATGAAAATTTCAAATTCTCTAATCATTTGAAAATCAAAGCATACTTTTATAGATGCTAGAGTTACTTTAAGTTCCAACACATATTTTTTATCTGAATTGTTAAAAACAATTGTTAACGTTAAGCAAATTAACAAGTTAAAAGTTGTTTACTCCTGAGTATAACAGATGGGCTACTTGACATGATTGTCACAATTCTTTAATCATGAACGGTTAAACAATGGGAAGTTCCTCATCCATTTTTGAAAACATAAGTATGAATTCTTCTAGATCATTCATGATGAATCATTAAAATATTTAATCCCTATTTTAAATAATATAATCCTGCTCCCTTACCAATTATCTACTGATATTTTTGGCATCTATGAAAACTTGAAGCATTACCAGCATTTTCGGAATTCTTCCAGAATATTTCATACTATGTCAATACTATCCATCTGTCTGTCTATCCACCTATCTATCTACGACTTTGCTTTTTAACAGTTAACACTGTATTTTGGAAACAATTCTAGATTTCAGCTTCTCTCACAGTAGCAATGTTATTTCCCATTGAAAGACATTTAAATTATTACAGGAATTTGACAATTTTCAGCATTAGAATGAGCACTTTCATATATATACATCTGTGATGCGATTGTTTTATGTACTTCTAATTTCCATAGATGTCACAAAATTGCCTTTCTTGTAGATGGTATCATTTCATTTTTCTCTAATAAAGTGTAGTGTAATTCACCACACCCTTGAGCACAGCATAATAAGCTTTTAGATTTGGACCAGTCTCAGTTTCACACAGGCAACGGTTTTGGACAGGATCATGAGGTTCCATCCTACTCGTGATCCTCCCTTACTGACAACCTACCTCCTGGACACTGGACTTGCTTAGCCTGCTCCCATAACCGTATAACCATAGTTTTAACTGTATGCCATAGTTTTAACTTGCATTTCTTTTATTATAAACTTGAGCAACAGTTAATACATTAAAAACTACATATGTTTACTTTACTCTCAATTACTGACTGAAATTCCCTGCCCATTATCCTCTTAGGTAGTTGAATATTTCCCTTATTGATTTATAGAATCTCTTTATATATTAAGGAAATAAATATTCTATACATGTCATTGTTACTATTTCTAATACTTATTCTTAGTTTTTAAATTTCTCTTTTGGCAAAGTTATAGCTCTTATCGTGTATATATTGCTTTATTTTTATGTAGTCACATTTACAGATTCTTAAACTTTCTTTAGACATTCTCTGTAATCTAAAAAGGTATATTAAATCTTATTTTCTAGGTATTTCCTCAGCTATTGTGAGGGACCTTAGCTGGCTTAAGCCTACTTAGAAAATGACAGAGGTTTGTCTTCTCACAAGACGGTTTTATTGGTTTTTCATGGTGATGGGTTTTTGAAATGACAACTTGGTTTCCCTGAGCTATAGTCATTGAATCAAACAACAGTCTCAGCACTGTAGTGAAAGGGTTCTGCAGATTTAATCACCACACCTCATCAGTTAATTTATGTTAAGAAGATTATCCTGGGTGAGCCTGACACATCAGTTGAGGGTCCCTAGGAAGAGAATTTCGGTTTCCCAAGAAAGAGAAAGGGTAGCATAGAGAGACTGACTGATTCTGCCAGGAGAAAACAGCTTTGGACATACCTCTGAGGTTCCAACCTGCTTCTGACCTTCCTTTCCTAATAACCTGCCCCATGGACATTGGACTTGCTAAGCCTGCCCCCATGATTTTGTAAGGTAAGCCCATGAAATACATCTGTGTGTACACTGATATATGTATGAGTGTGTATGGATATGCATATTACTACACATTACTATACGTGTGGAGCCGTGTACGCAATACACATGTGTGTTATATATGACACATATACATGTGCATTCATGTATAGAGCTATGTAGTTAGTGTGTGTACATACCATATATGCATACAGATAGGTATATGTGTGCACATATATGCGTGTGTGGATATGTGTGTACATGCATGTCACATATGTGCTCTGTGTGTGTACATATATCTCCTATTGGTCATGCTTCCCTGGTTGAGCCATCTGCTTGTAGGCCACAGAATCAAGGTAAACACGGGCTGCTGTGGTCAAGGTTCATGGTGAAAGTGTTCCTCTCCGGGACTGTGCACAGCTGGGGGCTGTGAGGTAGCACCTAGGCCTTAGGCCAGGATAAGTGGAATGATGAACGAAAGGGGGCGGGGCTTGGGGAGGTGGACCACGCCCCTTCCCCTGGCCATCCGGCAGACCTTGTGTCGGGGAGGTGGCCAAGGACGTGAGGGGACCTGGGCCTGGAGCTGGGGGAAGGCAGCCTGTCCCGGGCAGGGCCTGCCCTGGGCTCTATGAAGCCCTGGACACGTGATGTCCCACTGATGACTACTGCACTTTGTGAGCGTGGCTGCCAACAGGATGGCGGTCACTGACTTCAACTGGATGCAACATCCTAACTTTGAAAAGGAGACTCAAGCCTGAAGAGCACCCTGCCTCAGGCAGGTCTTGAAGCTCCTATGCTTAGGAGGCACCTCGTTGCCTGTTTCCCACTGGACACGACTCCTGCTGGACCGTAGCCATCTTGGCCACCCAGCAGGGCCTCTCCACACCAGGGGAGGGCCACCCACGGTGGGCGGACAGGGGCAGAGCTGTGCAGGGTTCTGCCCGCCAACACCAAGGCAGGCCTAGTATTCCCCCCAGGGGTGTGAGGGGCCGTTCCTCTCAAATACTTCTCTGTTCTGTGGTCAGCAAGATCAAGGGCATCTGAGTATGGCTGTCAACTTGGAAAATTACTATTGAATAGGATTTCAGTGTGCTTATGCTTTTTATTTGTGTCGATTTTAATAAGTAGCTTAATCAATCTACTCCATGAGTTTAATATCCAATTATATGCCGAAATGTTTGGGATAGTGCTGATGAGTATAAAAATGGCAAGAATGAACTTTACCCCCACTGAAGACAAAAGTCGATAGGAAGAAAGAGCAGTCCATGCCATACACACACACACACACACATATATGGCCCTGTGAATTGTGCATATGTGTTAATCCAGAGTTCAAGTTCAATTGTGCATATGTGTTAATCCAGAGTTCATGCACATATGTATGATTCATTATAAATAAAATCATTAAAAATGACTTCCCTCGTCAAAAATCCAGTCACACGGCCAAACACACAAATCAATTCGATGTCAACTGCCCCAAAAAGAAAAATAGTTTTTTCTAGCCCTCCTATTCCATCTCTTTTCTGTTATATTTAAAGTTCTGTATTGGAACTGTGACAACATAGAAAGAGCTGAGTGAATACTAGATAATGAGTTAATATGCATCACAATTCTAATTCATCAACTAAGGTTCAAGTCTAATGAATTAGGATAATGGACTCTAATTCTGCGCTGGAACCTCATAGCAGCCATGAAGTGGATGGGGACACCCTCTGCATACAACCTGCGGTCTTTATATGCAGTGCACCTACCAAACCTGTTCCCAACACAGTGGAACTGACAGTCGATCACATAACACCGCCCCGCGTGATTCTGGCAAGTCAAAAGTTGGCCGTCTTTGAAAAGCTCTTCTGATAGGAATATTGGCTACCACTGATCATTCTCACTGCAATGACTTTGAAGATGCACTCGAGCAGCGTCAGCAGGCGGACATGGATGGACTTTATAATGAAGCAACCGAGGACCCACACGGAAAGCACAGTGCACATGGGGTGTGGGCGAGCTGCGGGTGCAAACGAGGGCTGCACACGGCAAAGCACCGAAGCACAGCGACACGGGCAGTGGACAGGGAGGGCGGGCTGAGCGCCGGCTGAGCCAGGCCAGCCCTACCGCGGCTCAGGGTCAGCAAGCAGGGGGCAGGGGGGTCACGGTTTAGCACCTTTCTGCCGTCCCGCTTTGGTAAGTAGTATGATTTGATTCTTGAGATTATTCCACCCGCTGACCAACTCTAGAAACCATAATGGCAAAGAGGAACAGGAAATTTAGTGTCAGAAAACAAATTCAGGACCCATACATGACATCCTACCTGAACCTGCTGCTGTAACGGAGCCGGCTGAGTCCCTCCCTACCCTGTGGGTGAGATTGACTCTTGGCCATTTGAAATGCTTCCCGTAGAGGTCACTGCCCGGGCAGAAGGAGCTAGAAAAATATTAGGGAAATCTTTTCCACCTCTGAGCAGCCTCCTTGGTTTCAACAAGGACTCAGGTCCCAAGTGGCAATCGCCCCTGGCAGAACATACATATAGACGTGGCTTTCTATGGATCTGGCTTTTGGAGGTGAGGGGTGGGGTATCAGGTACAAAGTGAGGTACGGAAGGCCCACTTGCCTGGTGGCATTAGAGGGCATGGAAAGTCCACACTGATGTCCCCCAAAGGAATGAGAAAATTAGTTCCTGCCTTGAATATAAGTCAGCTCCTAGCAGTCTAGAAGGAGAAGAAAGGCAGGGTTTCCCTTCAGAGGCATCAGGCACATACTGGGCAAACTCTAATGGAGAGGAACAGTAGCCTCCTCCTCACCTCCTAGGGACATGAGCCAGGACGCGAGCTCTGGGCAAGGCTCACAGTCCCCTCCTTCTCCAGGAACTTCTTTTGAAATCTCACCAATCATCCACCTCCCAGTTCTCCTTCCTCTAAGCTTTTGTTGAACCAGTTTACTCGGAAAGATCTCACTCCCTGATAACAATTTATCAGTTGGGAGACATCTTATCTACCTGCCAAGTCACCCTGCTCAACATGTGGCCCTGTGGATTACACATATGGCCCTGTGAATTGTGCATATGTGTTAATCCAGAGTTCAAGGCTGAACTTGAATGAAATGTTCCCATTTCTCAAATCTGACAGAGGGCCTATTTCTGATTTGACATGGGGGTTTCTTCCTTATTTTAGATACTTTTAGAAAATAGGGAGAATTTAGCTGGGTGTGTGCTATATGCCTAGAATCCCAGCAGCTTGGGGAGGCTGAGGCAAGAGAATCACAAGTTCAAAACCAGCCTCAGGAATTTAGTGAGGCCCTAAGCAACTTAGCAAGACCCTGTTCCAAAATACAAAATAATTTTGAAAAGGGTTAGGATTATGGTTCAGTGGCTAAGTGTCCTGGGTTCCATCCCTGGTACCAAAATAAATAAATAATAAATACATAGGGAGAATTTAACCCAAACAAGAACTTAGGAAAACTTGTCTAGCCTAGCATTGATAATAGGTTGGTTGCACCCAAAACTCACTAGAAATCCCAGTTCATCAAGGGGTACGTTCTGAAGTACAATCAAAACAATGAACACTACTCTTATTAGCTAAACTCTGCTTTGCATTTGTGCTAATAAACATTTGCTTCGCTGCCAGAGGTATGTCTAGTGACACTTACCACAGGATGAGCAATTGGTCCTTGTTGATGAGCTGCAAAAGTAACACCTCCTGGTTAGAAAGAGTATGGAAGGTTTCCTCTGTGTACATACCCCCCCCCGAACCCCCGCCGTTATCCCCTCCTCCACCCCACACCAATCAATGTGTCTGTACCACACTGATTCTTGAGAAGACTACAGACCTCTGCACCCATTTCTTTTTATCCTCTTTCACTAGCTTTTACACTTATGCAACTAAAATGAATGAATTTTTTTTTTAAGTTAAAGGGACTGGCTGTCTTTTAAATCCATGGTTTTTAAAATTGGAGTACTCTGACGGCACATCTAATCACTCAGTAAGAACCAGGCCTCATCCAATAGGAGCCTAGAATGAACCAAATCTGAAACATGGTTGATTATGACCAATATCTGAAAGTCAGATATCCCTGGGTCCGGGGAACTCACCCATCTGTGCGCCAATTTTTTGACATGGAACTGTAAGAACTCTTAACAAACCATCTGGCTTGTAAGAATAATGTTCCACCAGCTGAAAGAGAGTAAAGGGAGAAAGTGTGGTAAATACCAGGGCAAGAAATGGAAAAACAGGGACAGAGAAACACTGACCACCTGTCAGACTTACAAGAACTCAGAAGACACTTAAATCTCTACAGGTGTCTAGGGAGGTGGGCACCCAACCAGGGATGTCCTCAAACCTTCTGTGTAAATGGCCAGATAGTGATATTTTAGGCTTTGGGGGACCCCTTACCACCAGTATCACCAAGTTCTTTATTTCTAAAACAATCCTTTAAAAACATTAAAAAAAAAAAAAATTCTGACTTCAGGGCCTGCACAGAAACAGGCCATGGAACAGATTTGGTCTAGAGGTTTGCAGACCCCTGAGCTAAAGTAAATAATGTGAAAATAGAACAGGGTCGTAATTACTGACTCTCAGACAAATAATCCTGGGGTCTTGGGGTTGGAGTAGGGCACACAGGTACTTTCCAATGCTATCAAGGAAAAACCAAAGTAATCATGGGTCATAAAAAATGGAAGATATACCTGGCTAGAAAATATACACTGAGAAGTACTCAGTGCGGGCAGAACGTTCAGATATACCCAATGAAAATAGCAAAGTGTCTTAGAAAGGAACATTCCAACAATTATCAATGTTGAGCTGCATCTCACAGCTCCTAGAACTCTAGAGTGAGACACAACCTTTGAAACTGTGAGTGAAAAACCACACAAGTAAAACTGTCATTGAGAAGTTGAATAAATGGCTATATATAAGTGACAGGCCTGGGATCTAAGTATTAGACTAGCAGAAAAGACTCCTGATGCCTTTATTTATTTATATTTAGTTGTGTTTTTCTTTTTGCAATCCTGGAGATGGTACTGGGCCTCATGCACGCTAGGGAAGTGCTTTAGCCCGGACCTAGAGCCCCAGCCCCTCCAGGTGCCTTTAAATGATTCTTGCAGGAGGCAAAAGACCATGATGGGAAATGAATGTATCAGAAGGCAACATTCTGTATTAACCTCCCTCATGTGCTTGGAGCTCCGGGTACAGGTAAGATTAATACTCTTTCAAATCAATACCATTAAAATAAAGCAAAGCCTGTGCTCAGAGTGAGACACAGGCTGATGAGCCCCATTATCAAAAGCCAATGTCCATGTTATGAGTGACATGTGTGCCTAATTATAATAACTACTACTCAAAAAAGGAGTATCTTTTTTTCTGATTATAGCATTAAGAATGAAATCACATCCGGGGAAGTAACTCTAAAGGAAATGAGGATCTGTGGTCTCAGTTTTTAAAAACGGCAGGGTTTTGGGTTGAGTGCTTTCCTGGATACTGATTGACTACGTGTGGGTTCCTGGCTGGGCCTGGGTGGGGACTTTTGAACTCGCCACAAGTATGTCCCTCACCCACAAAAGTTCAAGGTGGTTTTTCTGTGGGCAGAGACAGCTGGCTGTCTCTGTCTGTCTCTGTCTGTCACTAGGGATGGCAGATGCCCTGTGAACATGGTGCACAAAGGACCATCACTGTCAGGTCCTCCCTGTCAGCGAAAGTAGGTGTGATCTAAAGTGGAGAGCAATGTGTGGTTCCCTGCAGATGTGTGAAAAGCAGGGCCGAACACTTTCAGGTGTTCCTGAATGCGCAGGTAACTCCCCATCGTGAGTAGAACAGGGCCAAGAAGAAACCATTTCTAAACCAGGGCTGCAACATTCCTAGACAAGTGGCATCCTGGAGCCCAGGAATGCAGACTTAACTTCACCGGGTGTCTTAGCTGCTCAAGAGAGAGAGAGACTCTATCTGCAGTGCCGATGGCACCTGAATTCACTATCTACTCCTGCATCTCACAGCTCCTAGAACAATCTGAGTCCCGGCCCCTTTGCCTGGCTCCCTGCCCATCTGCATCTTTATTTTGTGTCTATTTGTCTGAAAGACTATTCTGGGTTCTAGTTAGAATATCTTAGAAGGAAGCATTTTCCAATTCCCCAAAGTCAGGCTTCCTGTTCAACTCAGAGCCCAGGCCTGAATGCACATCTGCTATGGGCACTGAGAGCTAAATGACCCTGGGCAAGGGACAGAACCTTCTGGACCTTTGTTTACCTGGCACAATGGTCCTTATGCCCTTGCTTCTCAAACATGCAAGTCCCCTGGAGATCAGGAAGCAGGCTCTGATAGGTAGGCAGGGACCCCTGTGTGCATTCCTAACATGCTCCAGGGGGTCTGCTGGTCTGGGGGCCACACTGTGGGTGGACAGCAGCCTGTCCCCTCTTATTCCTTAGAGCCCCAAGGGCCCTGTGCTCCAGCCATGAGGAGGGAGAGGACGATGTGTACCTGCCAGAGTGTGTCGAACTTCTTTCCATCAGGGATGGAGAGCTTCCCTGTCTTGTCCTTGTCGATGCGATAGTGAAGCACCTTCCCTTCGTGCAGCAGGCACAGGGCGTAGGAGCCATTATTGTCTCGGGCCCTGATCCTGGAAGAGAAGACACTGGGTCATCCCCACTCCAGCCAGACCTGAGACAGGAGCCCAGGAAGCAGAGCTCGGGCCAGAGACCTGGCCAGCAGATGCTCTCGGGGAACTTTCAGCTGGTGACACAGCCTGTGGGCTGTCCCAAACCTCAAGGGCCCAGGAAGCTTCAACTTCTAGCTCAAGAATGCTCTGCAAGATGAGGCTGGTGGGTTCAGGGTCACGGCTCAGGTCTAGCAGGGCCCCAGCAGCCCTGGAGGGTAAGCCTAAGGCTCAGAGGACAGCAAACATGGCTCAGGGTGACTAGCACATGGGACCTTGCAGGGTTCTGAGGGTCTGTGGAGCGGGGCTCATCTCCTTCTGGACCAGGGTCTTGGTTTGGATCAACCATAGATGGCAAGACCCACAGCCTTGCCAGGGGTGCAGGTGGGAGAGGTCTGGTGGGGAGGGGTGCAGAGTGGGCACTCTAATCAGGAATTTTCTGGGGCACAAATATAGGGATGTAAAGCTTCCGATCCTCGGGGCCTTCTTTACTCCTTCCCCTCTCCCTGATGCAGGGGCAGGGCTGGGATTCAAAATGGTCAAATAGCTGAGTCAGGTGAAGTCCTTCAGTGAAGAACGTGCCATCCACTGGGGAGTGAGCGGCCGGCAGCACCAGGGCTGCTATCTGTGGTGCTGATGGTCCCTGAGAATCCATTGTCATTGTCATCATGGGTAACCTTCAGTGCCACCTGGGGCCTGAGACTTGGGATCTGATGACAAACAGATGAGGACACCCTCTCATGCACCATGAGAGTCTTCTGAGCATCTCGGGTACCACCAGACGCAGCCCTACTGTCCCTGTTCAGGCCCTCCAGATCATGAGGTCTGATCAAGCGTGAGTCACAAAGTCCCAGGAAGCTTCTCCAGCCCCTGCATTTGCTCAAATGAGGAAGCAGAGGTCAGAAAGCCTGAAGCAACATGCCCAAGGGGACAGGCTCAGGGAAGAGCTCAACTGTGGCCCAGCTGCCGGGGAGAACGTCTGTGAACCGGGGAATTTCGGCTGCCTCTTCTGGGTTGCCAGAGGTCACGGCCACGGTCACCATGAGAGTGAGATAAGCTCTGGAACGGGACGTGGCCACACTTCCCTTTCTCCCACCACATACTCTCATCTCCAAAATCAAGCCCAGGACTCGAAAACCGAACCCTGACGTTGGGGGTTGGGACTTTAAAAATGAATTTCTTCTCAAGTGGGGCTTAGCCAGGCACAGTGGCCGGTTGTGTTCCTCTATGCCCCACTGCTCAGGGCAGCAGGCCAGGGGGAAGATACACACCCAGACCCTTCCTGGCTCTGGTTTGTGGTTCTACTGAAACCTCCCCCTCTGTGAAAACAGCCCAAACCAATAGAAACACCAGCATCTCAAGATGTGAATTCCTGTTTCATGGTCATGGGTCACTTAAAGCCATAGTGGGCTACTGGTAAACGAACCCTCCCCCCACCCCCCAAAAAAGCACACAGTGAAACACAGTTTTAGATGGAAGGAAAACTGAGTCTTCTCTATAGGGAAGCTAGTTTATAATGTGGGGTGATTTATGCTTGCTTTGTTTATCTTATAAACATTAGTGGCTCACAGAATTGTGTGGATGTATAAATAATATAAATACCAAATCATTAAGCATTATGCATATACGTAAAAAAGTTGGTCTTGGGAGAAGGATGACCAGAGGTCACATCAAAATTCTTCTTGATTTAGCTGGGCGTGGTGGAGCCCGCCTGCAATCCCAGCGGCTCAGGAGGCTGAGGCAGGAAGATGGCTTGAGCCCAGGAGTTCAAAGGCCAGCCTGTGCAACACACTGAGACCCTGCTTCTTTAAACAACAAACCCCAAAATTAGACACAGGAGATCACAGACTGCCCAGAGTGAGCATGCAATCAACCTCATAAGAAATCTGGCAGATGTAAATTAAGGCCACCACAGAAATACCACGAGACTGTTCCTCCCGGCAAAACCCCCAAAGACCGATAACTTCTGATATTGTTAAAAAATGGGGGGGCAGCAGGAGCCCTCACATTCTGCTGGTGGAGCACGCACTAGGTCAACCACTTTGGAAAACTCTTTGGGCTGTCCCGCAATTCACACCTTCAAGGATCAACAATTCTATCTCCAGGTATTAAAAAAAAACTTGTGTATGGTGCACCTGAGAAAGTGTTCTGGATCAGGCTCGGTGGCCCACGCCTGGAATCCTAGTAATTTGGGAGGCTGAGGCAGGAGAATCACAAGTTCAAGTCAGCCTCAGCAATTCTCAAAATAAAAAAGTCAAAAGGGCTGGAGATGTGGCTTCGTGATAAAGCGCCCCTGGGTTCAGTCCCCAGTACGGCAAAAAAAAAAAAAAGTTGGGCCAGAATGTTGATAACAGCTTTGTCTGGGCTCATCGACACCTGTATGCAATCTGGATTTTCATTAACCATAAAGTGAACAAATTGTATAAGCAATCTATTCATACAATATACTAAAGCAATAAAATGACAAGTGGCAGCTATATGAAGCATCTGTACGTCTCACAGACAGAAAACTTACTCCAAGAACATGAAGTGCCCCCAAAGCAAACTGATTTATACAGAAATGGACGCCTGGGCAGTAAAAATAAAAACAAAACCAAAAACAACCAAAATCTCCAGTAAGTGGTCCCTCCCAAGAGGATTGTGTGGAGGGAGAGGGTCGATCTTCTGGAACTCGGGCTGGATTTCATTTCTTGACCTGGGTGGTGTTGACTTGATACCTACTCACTAAGCTGCCCCTCTGTAGAGTCTGACACTCTCAGGTGTTTTGTGTCTCACTATAAAACCAGCATAAAAAGAGCCCTGGATCAAAGCGGAAACAGAGACCCCTCTTGCTTTTGAACACGGGTTTTCTGCAAGACCCCCACTTTCTCAAGCTCCCCAAGGGAACGGGTCCTGCAGATTCCTACTCTCTACCTGGCAGCCCTTGCCTGTTCCCCGAGACAGGTAGCTGGCAGGTGTGGCAGCTGCTGAGGACACACAGCCCGAGCAGTGTCCCGGGCAGCTGGCAGGAAGTGAGCACCGAGAAGGGAACCCACAAGCCCAGCATCTGGAGCTGGTGGAGACCAGAAGGCTTCGGCGACATTAATGGGCCAGCAACCGGGAGCCGGCTGCTGGCTGCAGGCAGGTCCTGGGCTGGACTACACTGAATTTAAAATATGAGACAAATGGCTTTGGAACCTGCCTCCTGGCTCCTCTTCTGGGCCACCTCCTGTTCCTGAGCAAACCCCCTTGGCAGGTGGTGTGGGCAGCACCAGGATTATTGAAAGAGCCAACACAGTCCTTGTGTTCCTATCAGGTTCAACAGGCCTCGGGCTGTTCACCAAAACCTTGGACTGTTTATTTGGAAATTTTTTCCCAAAGATTCCCTTAGAAGAAGCTAACAGGTCCGTAGTTTGCCTTTAGAAAGCTTGGGGGTTTCAGGGCTTGATCTCAAGGTTATGCTGAGAAGTTGTGCTTACAGACCCTAGGCCAGTCCTTGTCCTCCTGTGGTATGGCTCCCCTCCTAGGGGGGACAGGCTCAGACCTGGGCTGGGAGGCCTTGTACCTGTGCCATGCAGAGGCGAGACAGGAGACTATTGTTCCCAGGCTGGGCACAGCCTGGAAGTGCTGACCCTCTTCTTCACCCTCTTGTGCCCTCCTGGGTGAAAGAAATGCATGCTAGTGACGCTGGGCACTGAGGGCCAGCTGAGGACCTGGGAAGTGGGGGGACGCTTGCTCCAGGCAGCCTCTCTGAGGCTGCTAGGATAATGACAGAACTGAGCAGCCAGGCACATCCCCGCCCACAAATGTTCCTGTTCTCCCTTGACATTTTCGTCCCTCTCACGGCAGAGTAGAGTGTCACTGGGCAAGACATCATTCCAGAGGGGAAGAAGGGCACCTGGCATTGGCTGTGTAGGCAGGAGGGACATTCACTGTGGCTGAGAGGCAGAGGGTGGGCAGTTCTCACTCAGAGGCATTGACCTGAAAGTGACTTCTCCAGAAAGCAGGGCTCGGGGGAGAGGGAGGAGGGAATGTGAGAGCCATGACATCCTGAAGAGTATCATGCCACTCAAAAGAGATGACAAGGCTATTGATCCCCCAAAAGGCACAATAAACAAGTATAAATAAAATAAAAAGGCAACTTCTAGGAACTTTGGCTTTGTGCCATCGCAGTGTTGAGGCACAGCATGCACAGGCCATACAACACTGAAAATAAGATCAGTCCAGAATGCAATCCACATCGGGGACCATGCCAAGTTGCTTTTAGCACTTCTGCCTTTTAAAACATTTTATCACAAGCACCTCTCTGTTCGAGTTTATGAGGGTGGAGTAAGTTCATGCTTCCTCTCTTTCAGCGTCATTGAAACTTTGATCAGCACCATTGAGCTGATGCCGGCCTCGCCCTCAACGGGCCTTTGAACATTAATTTACCTTCAGACAGGCTGTGATGCTCTTCTGCTGACCTATGACTGCAAAGCCACACACATCATATAAAATGGCCCACTTTGATCAATCACGGCCACAGATGAGAGCACTGATTGAACTTAGTTTTTATCATGGCATCGGAGGCTCACAACAGTCAAACAGTCCCATCCATAATGAACAAGGAGAAGGTTTCTGTAAAATGCATACCTCACTTTCAAAAAACAGAACAAAAATTGAGTTGAAATGTGAGAAGGGAAAAAGTGCGTATCAAATAAGAGCAAAACAGTGGGTTTGGTCTAAGGGCAAACACTAATACTGGCGTTGTAGTGGGCAGGGGGTGACCTCTTAATCCAGCAACCAGGCAGGCACTGGATGTGAGAGTCCACATGAACAGGGCAAAACCTCTTCAACTCTGGAGGAAAGCAATCCCAATATAGGACACCCAGGACTCCCACGGATGAATAGCAATCGAATTATGAGCGCAGAAATGATCATCCAAAACACAAGGGAACACAAGTTATGAGAAAAGGGCCATAGATTACAAAGAGAGAGGAAGAGACCGAGATTAATCTCCCCACCCTGTTACTTTCAGCATTTGAAAAAATCAGATATGGAATATAAACTATGTATGAAATGTTTAGAGAAATAAAAGATGGGATAATAAAAATTACTAACCAGCGTGATTCTCTCAAAAATTCCCAGAAACATTTGAAAAACTACAACTGCTAGAAATTTTAAAAAATATAATTGATAAGGAAAAAAAATCAATGAATGAGTATAACAGCAGATTAAAAAGAGACCAAGCAAAAATTAGTGAATTGGAAAACAAATTCAGTGACATTACCCAGTGGAGCATATAGAGAAAAGTGATGGAGAATAAGAAAGAATTATGAAGGATAAATTTAGAAGGTCTAACATATGTTTAATAGGAGCCTATGAAGCAAAAAATGGTAAGCATGAAAGAAGGCAATTTATTTGGAAAAAAAATAGCTAAGAGTTCTTTAGAACTGATGAGAGAAAAGATTTGCAGCCGTAGAAAGGCCAGATGCATGAGAACCACTGGCTCAGCTTTATATGTATTAATTTGTTCATCTGCATAATGATTCAAGTTAAAACCTGACAGTAGTCATCCCTTATCTGAAGGCAGTGTTGACTAAGACCCCCAATGGGTACCGGACCTTGTGGATGGTACTGAGCTCTGGGTATACCAAGCATCACATTAAGTACTTCACTATGTATACTTAGCACTTTACAGGTTATCTTTGGCATATTCACATTGCCAGCTTCACTACTCTTACTCTTGGGCCATTATTGAATAAAATAAGGATTAACTGAATACAAGCATTGCTATATCACAACAGTTGATCTGATAATTGAGATGGTTGCTAAGTGAATAACAGGTGGGTAGTGTATACAGTGTGGATACACAGGACAAAAGAATGACTCAGATCCCAGGAGGGACAGGATAGGACAACACAAGATTCCAATAAAGGACACAGAACGCCATGTGAATCAAAACTTCTGAACTGTTGATTCAAGGTATCAGGCTCCTAGGTGTCAGGCCTGCCTGACTCATAACCTGTGTTTTACACTGTCTCACTCAAGTTTCTACAAGTACAAACAGTTTTAAGGTCAACTTTGTTTCATCAGTCAAATATGGCAGCATTTGGGGTGTGACACAGGAATATTCTCACCTATAAATATGGGCACAGACCTTCCAGTGAATTATGGAAACCTCACACACTCACTGTGGTCATTTGTGCTTAATTCAGCCTTTACCGCTGTCACACATCTCAAATAGGCTTAAACGGGGTCCCCAGACCAGCAGAATCAGCAACATGGGCAAACTTGCTAGAAATGTAAACCATTAATCTTAACTAAATCTTAACCTAACCTTAGTGAATTAACAATGCAGGGGGTGGGGACCCAGCAGTCACGACTCCTAGTGTACACACACACACACACACACACACACAGATGTGAAAGCTGCTGCTCAGTATATCATCTCCTCTGGCCCTTGTATATGTTCTGTGAAGCCCAACTTAAGGTACAGCATCCATCTTTATCCTTAACCCTAATTTAGATTTGTTCCTTGGGCATAGGGAATAATACAAAAGTGTGTATTCTCACAAGCTGAGGAACTGGCTGCAGAGAGAATAATCTTTTTATGGCTTCCTTATATCAGGTGGCAATTTCACCGAAGAGCATCGGTGATGCTATTTCTGAAACACGGTATCTACCTGTCTTCCGGGCCACGTGGTTGGGGCAGGGAGGATGCAGGGATCAGTGACAGGTGTTAAATTCTGAAGTTCTGATATTCAGGGTGATGATGTCACTTCTGGTGTCCCCCAAGCCAGGTCTTCCCAGGCCTGCTCCTGAATAAGAACTGCGAGGCTCTGAATTTGCACACCCCAGATTATGTGTGGACACAGCCCTTTCCTTAGGCAGCCCCAAATCACTGAATATTCTAGTCTCTGGCAATGTACGAAGATTTGTTCAGCCCTCTGGACCATCTATTCCTGTTGATCATATCCTGCAGGGCCTCCCACGGAGCCCCAAACCTGAGAGGCATGAATGAGTTAGTGAGTGTGTGTGTGTGCGTGTATACAGGAGGAGTCTAAGGGTTTGGTGTGGAAGGGAGGAAAGAGAAGGGGAAAAGCCGAGTGCATCATACTCTCCCTGGAAAATGACTGATCTAAAAAGGATGACTCAGGGGCTAAGTGTTCATTCCTTCGTGAAAGGGGTTGGGGTGGAAGGTCAGGAGGGCATGTGGATTTCATATACAGAACACATAAGAAAAGGCCACACAGGCGCTTTGACTGTCCAAGGGAACTGGAAAGGGGGGAGTCCATCATGGCCTCTGAAGGGCCAACGGCACTCCTCCTGGTTCTCTGCTCAGAGGGCCTTCTGAACAACGTTTTCCCCCCTACACACAAAGAGCAAGGGCTTCTTGGAGTGATTTTAACTAGTACACCCAAGATCTGTCATGGGAGAGGAGCACTTACAAGGTGTCCCACCCCATCACATGCAACAACCAAGGCCAGAGCACAGGGGCCTTGAATGCTTTCCTGACCGACAAGCTAAGCCCACAGGCCACATCTTCCTTGAGAACTGCCCCACGTGGGAACCTCTCAAATCCCTGGTTTTCAGAATTGCCTAGCACCTTGGTGTCGATGTGAGGTGTCCACCAAAGCTCATGGGTGTGACCACGCAAGATATTTCAGAGGTGAACTGACCAGGTTATGACAGCCTTAACCTAATCAGTGCCTTAATCTGCTGGAATGGATCAGCTGGGTGGGAACTGTAGGTATGTAGGGTGTGCTGGAGGAGGTGGCTCAGTGGGGCATGTCTCTGAAGTTGACATTTTGTCTCTGGTCTGCAGTCTCATCTCTTCTCTCTCTTTGCTTCTTGACAACCATATCCTGACCTGCTTTCTTCCACCACACTCCCCCACCATGATGTTCTGCCTCACCTTGGATCCACAGCCATGAAGTTGGCCATCCATGGACGGAGACCTCTGAAGCCCTGAGCCTCAGATTAACCTTTCCTCCTCTAAAATTGTTCTTGTCAGGCCTTTTGGTCACTGCAATGAAACAGTGGACTTCTTCCCTCTTAGTTTCCCACCCTTCCCTCCCTTGGCCCTATTGCTCAGCTATTTCATGAACAGGGCTCCATCCTGACCTGGGCAGGTGCGGTGGCCATCTCAGACCCTGTGCTCCAGTGTCTCTGGCTCTGTGTGTGCTCAGAGTGTCCCTGTCTGTGTTAGTCAGCTTTGCATCTCTGTGACTGAAATACCTAACAGGAGCAACTCAGAGCACGAAAAGTTGATTTTGGCTCTAGGTTTCCATCTCTGCCAAGTCCATTTCTTTGGGTCTGAGATTAGGCAGAGCATCATGGCCAGAGGCCCCAGTGGAGGAGAGCTCTCAGATCATGGTGGGGTCAGGAACAGAGAGGGAGAGAGGAAGGGGATCTAAACCATGACACCTTCCCCCACCCATACTCAGGCCAGCTGAGGGGCCTCCTAAGAGATTTTAGTTCTATCCCAGAAAGATTACTCTTTGGCCAACTTCCGTTCTCAGAGTTAACAAGGACCCTAAAAATATACAAATCGTGACTAATAATGAGTTGTGAACTTACAGAAAGGACTGATATCTATTTCTAGATAGAGAGAGCAATATTACTCAGTTTTTGTGAATGGGGAGGCAGTCAAAATACAATGTGATACAAACCTTGTAGAAAAAAAAGGGGATTTTAGAGATGTATCAGGCAGCTCATTGAAAAATCATGTTATTTTTCTAAATTTGTTTGCTAAAAGTATTTACTAGCTTTAAAAAAGACAGTAATTGATTATGGTTACTTTGCACTTAATTTTGTATTTTTTTAAAGAGGGTCTCCAAATTTTGCAGGCTCTGGACTCCACCAATCCTGGATTCTTCCCTGGGGGGAGGGATCCATAATTTTAGGGAAATAAACTTTTTGTTTCCTTTTTCTCTCAAATTCACTTTGTAGCCACACCTGAGCTGTGACTAACTTCTGAAAATAGCAAGCTGGAGGAGATCAGAGAGAGCCAAGAATCGTGTTTCATTCCTTCCCCACACAGACTCACAGGGACCTGTCCCCATGTGGAACAACGGAAGTGCCACAGTATTTCAGATCACAAGGAGCAAACATGAGCTGGGGACATGGGACAGATCCACAAAACTTCACTAATTCAGGTGGTGGACAGACACTGAGTACCCCGCACAGGTCAGTCACAGGCCTGCACAGGACAATGTCATAGGTGGCTTAGGGGGAAGTCACAGGCAGAGACAAAGTGACAGGGGCACGCTTGGAGTTCACAGCGTGCAATATCAGGGAAATGGGGCCAGTGGGCATCCAAGGGCCTCTTCGCTGTCCCTTAAGACCGCTCCACCCTTAACCTCCTGAGATAAGATATGGTAAGAAGCATTGATAAAAACAGCCTCTTGGTAGCTAGTAGATACGGCAAGAGGGCGGGGAAGGACTGAGGCCATGAGGGATGGGCTCTGTATCTTTCTGTGTCCCACCTGAGAGAAGGTGATTCAGTGTCACCTCTAAAGAGGGCTGCAAGGACAAAAGTTTCCCCCAAACAGGGGTCTTGCTATGTTGAACCATAAAGTAACCCAAAACTTCTAGAATGAACTCTCACAGCTTCACCTGTGACTACTCGGGTGATTCTCTAAATGGAACTTCTAGCAGGTCACTCAGCAGTACCCCACAGGGAGTCGTTGGGACTTAGCTCCCTATGTCTGTTTGGTAAGCTTCTACACATGCCCAGCATATTCACACTGTAAGGTCCTTGCTTAGCATCTGGATGGCCATCTTCAGTGACAGCCTCCGTTTTAAGAAAAATTTTGCTTTCCTGCCCGAGGGTGTTTCTGAGAAAGGCTCACCACTCCCTCATACCAACCCCACCCTTAACAGCTTGCATTAGGACCTGCCCCATAAAAGTCCCAGAACCCAAGCCCGTGTTGCCTCTCTCTGCTATAGAGAGCTGGCCTTTGTCACCTCTGACAAATAAACTGTCCTGTGTATCTCGGCCTGGTCTCTGTCTTTCATCTCACTTACCCATCTCTCGTTCCTCACTTTCCTTCAGGAATCACAAAAGTTAGATTCTGTTTCTAGATTAGGGAGCCCTGAGGTTCATCAGAGGGAGGTCTGAGGGAAGGAGGGTTGGTTTGGGGAGACTTAGCTGGGGTCACCCAGGGCTAGGAATGGACCTGTGTGGGAAACCTGTGTGGGCACCTCAACCCTGAACAGGGAAGTCAGTCAGGGAGATGGGTGGACAGGCATCAGAAACATCAGGACAAAAGAACTTACTTGGCAGTTTTTGTTCTCTGTGTATTTGTTCTTTGAGGTTTGGCTCATTTCCTCTTTTTTTTTTTTTGGGGAGGGGAGGAGGGGGGTACTGGGGATTGAACCCAGAGGCACTTAACCATTAAGCCCTCTGTGTATTTTATTTTGAGACAGGGTCTTCCTAAATCGCCAAGGCTGGTTTTAAACTTGCGATCCTCCTGCGTCAGCCTCTTGAGCTGCTGGGATCACAGTTGGGCACCACAGTGTCCAGGTCATTTCCTTAGTTCGGGTTCAGAGCCTTCTCCAGACTTCCATTAAACACTGGTGAGACCACAGTGTGGCTGCAGTCACCTGGCACCCAGGGGAGATTAATTCCTGGACCCCGTAAGGATTCCCAAATCAGCAGCTGCTCAAGTTATGTTAAAGGGAACAGAACCTACACACATCCTGCTGTATACTTTAATCATCTCTACTTACAACACCCAACGTAAAAGCTATGTAAAAATTGTCAGTCTATATTATTTAGGAAAGAATGACAAAAAAAGAAAAAAAGTCTTTGTATGCTCAGTACAGGTACCAATTTAAAAATATTTCGGATAAAATTGTCAGCACTTATTTACCTAACCTCACTTGGCTGTTTTCACTGCTAGGACCTCTGGTCACTATACTTCTGCTCCTCTTGCTCAGTCCAGGTCTTTTTAATCCAATAAAACTTGTATCTTCCAGATTACAACAATTCCATGTTAAGAGATGGCAACACAAGACTATCAACCCACCCCTGCAACTGAGACCAGTGTCCATCTCCTTTAGAACAGTCAGGATGGGACTTCTGATCCCTGGCTAGGCAGGGTCATCACCCCTTGCTAGCCTGAAGCTAGAAGATGGATCTTCACCCCTCACTAACTGGTAAGATTAAGGGATCAGAGTCTCAGGGGAGGAAATGAGAGAGGGATTTAGAATAAGGAGAGAAAATGATGGAATTTTAAGGGAAACACTCTCAAGTCATTGAAATGCAGAGTTAAGTCACCAAGATGCAGAAAACACACTTGCAAACTTTGGCCCATGCTCTTGGCCTGTGATCTTGAAAACTGAGGGAAATACACAAGCGCCCAGGAAAACTGGTATGAAATTGTGCAGCCCTACCCTGGATCCACCTCCCATCCAGCCCCTGATGTAGCCCTTCTATAAATATTGGACCCCCATGATCCAAGGCAGGCTTCTCACTTTCGAGACAGCCTACATTCTCCTTTGAATGTGCATCTACCTTCCTAATAAACCTCTATCTGTGCCTTAAAACAAAAAATTTAAAATGATTATGTGTTATTATACAAGACACTTCAAAACCACCAATGTGTACTAATTATATCAATACTTAATTTCAGAAACATCTAATAAAAATCAAATGCATGTTAATCACAAGTTAAAAAAAAATTAGATCCACGAATGTGGAACCCACGTAAATGGAAAGCTGGCTGTATTTAGTTACCCGTCTGCACTGCAAAGCAGCACCTCATGGGTGATGTCTAGTCATCAACAGCTGCTGGATCACCTTTGCTTCCTTGAGGGATGGATTGCTACGTGGAGGGAATCACTAGATCTTAACAAAAGCAAATTTCAGAAACCCCAAATTCTCTACAGGGCCCTGTCTCCAAGTACACTCAAGGACAGTCCTTGCCCTCAAATGCTGCCTTCTGTCTTGTTGCCACATTGCCGGGAGAACAAGGACAGAAATGAGATGTGACCCCTAACCACAAACTCACATGGAGAAGGGTGTGGGCCCTGCGTACCTTATACAGAGCCATCATCCTGAGCACCACACGAAGGGACAGGGACTCAAAGGGAATGTGAAGCTTGTCCTATCACCAGGGAGCTGGAAGCCCAGACACAGAACATGGGGCACCAGGGACATTCTGCACTGTGCCCTGGGGACTCTGCAGCAGAGCTCGGCACATGCCACCCTGCCTTCCCACAAGCATTAAACACAGCTCCTGTGCTCAGGCATGAGAAGGCAAAGACCCCAAGGTCACAGTAAAAAATAAACTCTGCCCCACTGTTCCAGCATGCATGAATGTGCACGGCCTGGCTCTGAAGGGTGGGCCCCCTTTCTCTCCAGAGCCTGTTAGGGATATGAGAGGCAGAAAGACCACCCTGTACACCTGGTGCATCTAGTCCTAACTATCCCAAAGGTGGCCCCACCAACTCACCCGGAGCAGAGCCTACCAATGCCTGAGCCCTTCCAGGTTATCCCTCCTCCTCCACCCCTACCCTCCTCCCTCTGCACCACCTACGCTGGCCTCCCATGGGGGCCCAGCCCTCAAGCACACCCCTGCCTCGAGGCACTCACAAGAGCTCAGGTGGGATGCATCCTTATGGCCACAGGTCTCTCCTTCACAGTGAGGCCCTCCCTCACCACCTGGCATAAAACAGGACCCTAGCTATGTGCCCCCAACAGACTGTCAGCTCTCCATATTCACAGGTTCCACATCCAATACTCGTTCAACCAACTGGGAAACTGAATTATTTAAAACACACACAAAAAAATCAGTCTGTACTGAGCATGCACAGACTTTGTTCTTGTCATTATTTCCTAAATAACATAGAATGACAACTCTTTCCACAAGATTCACATTACATTAGGTGTTACAAGCTATGTAAAGAGGATTTAGAGTATCTGGGAAGATGGGCACAGGTTATGTGCAGATAGTGCACCATTTTATACAAGAGACTCATGCACTGGTGGATTTTGGTATCTGAAAGGGATCCTGGAAGAAATCCCCCCATGGATGTGGAGTGATGACCGTAGCGAGCACTTCTAACTGTTCAGTGTCTCTCACTAAAGAAGCTGGCTCCACAAAAGCAGATACTTGCAGGGCTGAGTTCTCCCACGGCAGAACCCCTCAGGGCACCCAGTATTTGGTGCTTTACAGAACTACAGACTCCAGTAATGTTGGTTCATGGGTAGATGAGCAGATAAAATAACAGGAGAGGAGACACAAGCCACCTTCTTTGGGAAAATGTAAATAAAGGCTTGTGAAGGACTAGGAGAAAGAAACCAACAGCTTGGTGACATCCCCCTTTTCTAAGTGGGATGCCCAGCCGTGACTGGAATCCAGGTTGTGACTTCAAAAACCCTGTGCCATGGCTATTTGTTGGAAGGAAGGAACATCTTAGGACAGGTCAGATCTGAATCACTCAAAACCAGGCTTGGGATCTCCTGCAACTGTGGTGCATCCTCACAGGGGTAGGTAGGACAGATGCCTGTCATAGACTGAAGACAGAAGTACTCATGGCAGATGTGCAGCCTCAAGATCTGCTGCTGGCTCATAAGAGTCACTGGAGTCTGTTAGCTCTACTTCCCACGAAATAAACACCAGCGGACACTTGTCTAGGTGAAGGAATCCGGACCAGCGAGGGGGCAACCTGAACTTGGGAGAATCATCACATTTGTTGACGTAGACCCTGCTCCATGCCAGACACAAGGAGGATCTGGGCCAAAATCAGGACGCTAGAAACTTCACAGTCTACAAAAGTACACGAGCCCACATTCAGACACGCAAGCACTGTATACCACTGTCCCGCAGAAATGTGCTTGGTCTCCACCAAGCACCCCACTTAGGTATTGTATTGCAGGAGGATTCATTGTCATAAATAAGATCTTCAAGTAGTAAAGGTTCTAGGATGCCTCTTTATATTTTATCTGTGACAAATAACCATGAAGGTTCCTAGTGAAGAGAATTTCCTGGTGCTAATGTTGGAGAAGGAACACTAAAAGTTAGTGGAGAGAGAAAAACGCAGACGGGTACGGACCCAGAGTCCACGCCCTGCTGTGAGCTTGGCATGTGTTTTCATTGAATCTGCAAGGCAACAGTAGGCAACATCACCACTGACCTCAGACCCAGACAAGCTGAGCCCCAGGAAGGTTATCCCTTAGTCCGAGGTCCTGCAATTGGCATTGGAACCTTGGTTGTGAAGTGGGGACACTCCAGCTCCACCATGGGCTCCTGCCTCTCACTAGTAACCTCCCTGACACAAGGCCTGAACTGAAGGGTGCTGATGGTGGGCAACCCAGCATGTTTGGCAGCGCCAGGAAGGAGTGGGGGCTGGGGTGTGGGCAACAAGCAAGGTAGCATCCAAGAGATTGGAGATTACAGTGTAAGGCAGAGCAAGAACCCAGTCCATAGCTGGCTGCGGTGGCACACACCTGTAATCCTAATGACTCGGGAGGCTGAGGCAGGAGGGTAGGAGGATAGCGAGTTCAAAGCCGGCCTCAGCAATTTAGCAAGGCCCTAAACAACTCAGCAAGTTTCTGTCTTAAAACAAAATGTGAAAAAGGGCTGGGGATATGGTTCAATGGTTAAGAGCCTCTGTTTCAATCTCCGGTACCCACCCCCTCTCAAAAAAGAACCCAGCCATAGAGTGGACTGGGGGGACTTTGAAAGTGTGAATGGACACCAGGTCCCTCACCCCTGGGCCCCTGCACTGCATGAGCTCTAACACCAGCTGATACAGATGCACAGTAGTTTTGAGACTCTCCTGTATTAATCGTGAACCCCAGGAACATGAGGGTGTATGGGATGTCAGTCTGTGCAGCAGACAGACAAAGGTGCACAGTGGGTCCCCTGTCGTCTGCATGAAGTTCATACATGGCCTTGAAGAAAGAAGGTGAGAACAGGACTTGGGCCCAAGAAGGGTGCAAACACTTTTTTCAGCAACAGGTAACTTTGAGAAATAAAAATCTGCTCCATGGTTATTTCCCAAAGAGTCTAAGAACAGGTCCTTTTAGCAAAGAGCCAGAAGGCCTTGTCTCTGGGTCTTGTCCCTCGGGCACTCAATACATGAAGAGTGCAGTCCTGTGACATGTGTGTTGGAAATTATTGCTGAGGAAATGGAAGAAGTCCAAACCTGGAGAAAATGAGCTTCTAGGTGTCTGCATGGAGGGCAAACACCGTTTCTTCTGTATATCATCAGTGCCAGCGGCTGGGGCTGCATCACCCTGAAAGTCACAATCTGACATCACGCATCTCAACCCGGGCTACTTTTTTATTTTTTTAAGTTTGTGTTTAAAATCATTTTAAAAAATCAGAACTATGAGAAAAATTCTTTAAATAGGTGGATACTCAGGGAATACACTTCTGTTTCTAGAAAAAGTTGACAGAGTCTGCCCGGTATTCATCAATGTGCCTGACCACTAGATTACCTCACTGTTTCCGGTTCAGTTTCTGAGGCAAGAATGGGGTCCTCTGTGGTCCCCTGGAAGCATCTCTGTTGGGAACACTGAGTTGTGACAAATGCACATGAGCCTTCTCTCTGCCAGCAACCATCTGCCCTTTCATCTTGCCAGAGCACCTTGGGAGACAGGTGCTTTCACCCCAAAACAGCTCTCAACCTTTTCTGGACCATGACTCCACCCAGCTGGCCCACTCCTCCCAGGACCTTCTCAAATTCAGGTTTACACTGACCCAATAAAGACAACGAGCAACAGAACCCAGGATTCATACCTTCTGGTGTTTGAGATTATGAAGCTGAAGTCCACAAACCCATTCTGATTAAATAGCTATAGTCACTGTTTATATAAACGACTCCCAGGAATCTTTTTGAAAACAAAAAAGAAAAAAAATCTACCCTGCTAGCACTTAGTTCCAAGAAAAAAACAGAAGTCCAGTCTGAGGTTGGCAGACACTGTCTGTGCTCCCCATATTTGCCATGAGAAGTGGAATTCAGGTTGATCCTCTCTGAGCTGAAAATCTGAAATGTTCCAAAAATCTGAAACTCGGGAGCTTGAACATGTTACCAGAAGTGGAAAATTTCACACCTGGTCTTATGTAATGGGTCAAAACGGGTGCACCGGAAATACCATATGAGATTCTCTTATACAGCCTTACACAATGTGTATTTCCCAAATTAGAAAAAAAATATCAGAAATCCAAGGCAGTTCTGGTCCCAAGCATTTTGGAAAAGGATTATTCAACTGTACGTGGCTGAATGCCATTTTCTTTAAACATGGAGTCCCTCTACACCCAAGAAGAGTGTGCACTTCAGGGACACACTAGGCAAAACCCACTGGATCATGGTTGATCGTTTAAATATGTAGTGTCCTTAGGACAGGACAGCACGTGCATCATCAGATGAAAACATGTGACCCCTTCCTGGGGTCACATGGAGTCTACTCACGGGGAAGCCGAGTTCCCCTTAATTGTCCAAGCAAGCCCAGAGGTAGAAGGTGGGGGGAAAAGACATAATACTTACAAGAATTTTCCATTGGTCTTTGATCCTATCAGGACAATCTGTTCAGATTCATCCCGAGAGATGTTCCCATGGAACCAGGGCATTTTTTCATGGGCTGTGGTGGCGATCAGCTTCTCCAGCTGGGGCTTCTGACTGATGATGGCCTGTTCCAGAGCCTGGCCCTATGTGACCAGGGGGAGAGAATGAGCAGGACCAGGCAGAAATGGAAAAAAAAATCACAAAAGCCCCTGTCTGATGTTTGGTGAGCTCTAATGTGACCAAGGAGGATCAGATTTCATCCATCCATTCATTCATTCATTCAGAAAAAAACCAAACTGTAGGATCTTGATGGTGACTTAAATACCTTCAAGTGTATAAATAAGAAAGATGTTTTGGAAGAAAGAGTTTGGCTTTTTCGAAACCAGACAAAACGTTGAATACCACCTGGTATAAACACTGAGGCCCAGAAAAACCAAATCATCCAGTAGGTAGACAGTTGGTTCTATGATAGAACCTGGCTATTCCAAGAAGGTCTTAGGTCAAGAAGCCCTAAGAGGTGAACAAGGAAGGCACCTGAGGTGTCCTGTCCCCTTTACCTAGTTACACTGAGCACCTCACTGACCCTGTGCCTGCAGGAAGCGTCATCACAGAAAGCACAGGTTTAAAACTCTTACCCCTGTGGGCAAAGCGAGATGGAGATCAAAGATGGAAAACTGGGCCGAGCGCTTAGTGAATCAACTACTTTGTCTTTCTTGGTGGGAAAGAAACCAATCTTTTCAAGAGTTACTAACGAAGAAGCCAGTGTTTGAATTTGCATTAATCAAGAAAAACCCAAGAAGTAAAAATAAAAATAAAACCACCCCAAATGTGTAGCTGACAAGAGCAGGGAGGGTAGGTAAGAATGTGGACACCTTTGCCAACTTTCCAGAAGCAAACTTTTGTTCACGTGTCCAAATTAAACACAAGCATCCTCTGCCGTGGCAAACCTTGACTCTTAGGCTTTATACCAGAGATATTGCAATCCAGCTTAGTATTAGCATAGAGTGATATCATTGGCAGCAGTATTTATAATTGATAAAAGGGTTCATCAGTGGATACTTGTCAAATAAATTATCGTGCCCAGTGGGCAATGCCAGGCAGCCAAAGAAACGGTGGTGCACCTATGTGTGTGAGACAGAACACTGAGCAAGAGATATTAAGAAGCTGTAAATTCAAGGGCCAATCGTTATGCATGGCATGACCCTGTTAGGTAAATACCAATGTCTCTTTGGAAAGTCCCACCATGAAGTTGGTGGCAACATCTCCTGTAGTGCAGAAAGCCACATCCCTGGCATGAAGTTTCCCTGCCTCAGCGGTGGGTATAAAGGAGGAATGGTAATCTTCCTAGAGTCAGTCGCTTTTTTGCTAAAATTAATGGTTAAGGAGTTGGGTGCTCATTTGGGCACACTAGGTTTGTATGTCATGGGGACATCTGTGTGGGGTCCCAGGTTCCCATGAACACAGGGTGCAGGTCCAACTGAGACCCACCTGAAGGTTCCATGTCTGCTTTACATATTCTCTGATGAGGTTTTCCTTCAGGTCCTCGAAGGGCCCTGTCTTGGGCTGCACTCCAGGGGGTCGGTTGAAGGGTTTTTTGAGAAGGCAGATGAGGCCATCGGATTCCTGGGAGTGGTACTGGCAGAGGTCAGCAGGGCTGCTGTGGGTCCTGCCACCTGAGATGGCATAGGTGCCATTGATCTCCCTCTCGATGGTATAGTGGTGTGCCTTCCTGCCGTGAGCCACCGACAGGGCAAAGCCACCCAGGTAATTGCGACTCTGACGCAGCAGGTAGAGCCCATCTGTCATGCCCCCCTGGACCAGGTAATCTTCGGCCTCCTCCCGAGTGATGTTGCCAAAAAAGAAGGGCAGGTGGTTGGCGCTCTCTGTTGGGCTGTTGGCCATGCCTGCGCTGTCTCCTCAGGAAGTGACAGGGCACAGGCAGGGAAACACCTGGGGACAAGACAAAGATGAGAAGACTTCAGTGAGCTTCTCAAGCTGCAAGAAATGTGGGCTAAATCCCTCTGAACCCTTGCCAGGTGGAGACAGATCCTCCCAGCTCAGAATGGAAGTGCTTCCCTCTTTGGACTTCCCATCATGCACTGTCATTTCTGCTCACACAACTTACGGTTTCCCAACCCGCCCTCTGCATAATCAACCCAAATCACAGCCTTTGGCCAAAGTGACCAAATTCACTTTTTTTTTTTTTTTTGGTGGGGGACAAAAATTTTAAAAAGAAACCTACTAAAAAGAGAAGTACACAGAAGTGTAATTGCAAAACAGGCTCAGGCACTCCCCGTGTGGGTGGACGGCAGCACCCAGGAGCAGAGACCAACACAAGCTTAAAGCCAGGGTTGCTTTGGAGACGGTGACGATTTTTGAGAAAACTTGCCCCTCGCAGGACGCGTTGCCCGCGAAGGTGCTATTGAACGCCTTTCCTCTGTATCTAAACTACAGAGACGCCTCCAGGTAGCCACTGGGGGAGTTGAAATCCAGAGAGCAGCCGTGGGGGCCTCATCCGTGACCATGGAACACTGTCCCCTTCTGTCACCACAGGCCTCCCCACCCGTAGTCTGGGGTGGAGACCAGACAGAAGCTGCCTGAGGCACCCAAGCCACATCCTCCTGCAGTTTGCTTGAGCGTGGGGACAGTATGCCCCGACCCCACTCCACTCCACTCCACCGCCTCCCTTTGTGACATGGCTTCCCAGGTGACCAGGGCTCCTCCAATGTGTGGGTGATAGATAGCGCAGACTCACAGCTACAAGGACACCTGAGCAGGAAGGTACTGCCCGCCAGGTGCCAGCGCACACTGCAGAGGGGAAATGGAGCTGCAGACAAAGGTGATTGATTGATAGATTGATTGATACCAGGGATCGAATCCAAGGGTGCTCAACCACTGAGCCGCCTCCCCAACACTTCACTGGGTTTTAGAGACAGGGTCTCTGAGTTGCTCAGGGACTCGCTAAATTTCTGAGGTTGGCTTTGAATTTGCAACCCTCCTGCCTCAGCCTCCTGAGCCACTACGATTCCAGACATTCGCTACTGTACCTGGTGCAGATGCAGTTTTAACATGGAGCTTTGTAAATGAGATGTCCAGGAGGTATCCACAGAGGTGTGTATTTTAACCTAAAGGGACTGGTTATGGAAGGAAATCATCCAGATGGCCTCACTGTTCATCTGGGGAGAAAGCACTGGCCCCTTCATGTTCTCCAGACTCCCCGAACACCTCAGGCATACACAACATACCACACACACATCATACACACACATACAACATACACACTGCATCACATCCACAGGTACCCTACAAACACACCAAACCCACACACAACCCACAAACACAACACGCATGTCATGCACATCACCCATACACCACCCCCACATCATACACACTCCATAAACACGCCACATATCACATATTCACCACACAACATACACACATCATATACATATCACATACTTCACACACATAACAGACAACACACCACACCTACAACACAATATACCACACACATATACACATCAACCATCATTCACACAACATACATATCACAATCACACATCATGCATACATGTGTCTTACATACACACATCATACAACATACATACAACACAAACACCATACACACCACTCATCACCAAACATGCTCCACGCGGCACAATTACACACATACCACACACATCACATCCCACATACCGCATATATACACATCACATACACATATACCGCACATACTACACACATAACAACTATATACACACCATACATACATCATACAAACCCTACATCACATGTACATGCCTGCACCACATGCCACATCATATCCACCTACTACATCACATATACCCACACACACCCCACGTGATACATAGCACGGCCCCCACGTGATCCTATGAAACAGCCCCTTCGGATGTGAATTGTCCTAGAAGTGGCTGCACAGCACAGGAATGCCCACCTGATGCAGGTCACTGAATTTTCTCTGGACCGTATCCTCACTCTGAGTGGCCCTGCAAAGACGGGGGTGTGGTCCAGTGTGATAAGATGCACAGTCCTTTTTTTGCTTGCTTTTCATAGCATTTGACCGTTAATGTCTATTTTTTCTTCGTCCGACAAGTTTCCTCTCAGAGCTTGTGTTTCTAAAGCGCGGTCTAACTTGTTCTTAGTTGGAGGATGCTCTTAAGGAGGGGACGTCTCTGGGGAAACCGAGTGTCTTTTGGGAGGTGCATCTATTCTCACTCCCCCCTCCCCCGTTCTCTCGCCATGGTGTCTGCTTGGCCCCGCCCCTAAGTCCTCTCTTCTCACACTGCACACTTTTCTGGCCAGGGGTGCTGGGCCTGTAGGGCCTGGACCATCCCTCCTACCTCCTTCCACCCTGCAGGCTGCCCAGGGTCCTGCTCCTCTCAGGCGCCTGCGGTGCTGCTGTTCCCGCCATCCTGGGGAGGCCGCAGCGTCCATCTGCTTCCTGCCCGTATGTGGATCCCCTGGCAGTGCCCAGCAAGGGACACGGGGGACCTTCTGCAGTCTTGCATTCTCCCAGGAGTGACTCCCAAGGGCTGGGGTGCATGGTCCTCACCCTGCACCACGACAACGGCTTCACCTGCAGCTGCTGACCTTCCCCACTGACCCCACACACCCTGACCACTACACTTCCTCCCACGGCCTCCCTCGTGTGCTGCACAGACTGTCCCGCCCTCCAGGCTGCCTGTGCCCCCTGCCATGAGTCTCACTCCGGGCATCCCATCCACGGCTCTCTGGACATCACCAGGGCTGCCATGGACACCACCCCCTATCCTCGGCTCACTTCACGCCCCCTGTGGCCTCCCCCACACCCCTGACCACTCTCACCCATCCTTACAGAAGTACCTCATATGCCCCTTGCTGTGTAACTGTCCCTAACTGCTCATACCCCCTCCAGGTCCCCACGTCCCTCTTCATGTATCTTTAATCCACTAAGAGCTCCAACTAAATAACTTTTTAAAGGAACAATATTTTAAATGAAATGCTAACAACCATCTCTTAATCGATATAAATTGGAATTACATTTTCTTTGAAAGTTCACTGGTTTATTAGTAATAGCTACATCTCTGCTGGTAATGTGGCCTGAATCTCATGTTCAAGTGTATTGACAGAAGGCAGAGCAGGTTGTAACAAGGTCCTGGGGTCCTCTAGAGGCCCTCTGAGGTACAAGTCCTTTATAGCTTATTTTGGTTTTGTTTATTTCATTTCTAATAATATACGTGGCATGGTGTGATGTTTTGATACATGTATAAAATGTGCACTGATCAAATCCAGGTAATTGGCATATCCACGTCAGTTATCATATGTTTGTGGTGAAAACTTTCAAAACCCCCCTTATTTTAAAATGTACAATATACTGTTGACAGTCACTGTGTTTATAAGCTTTTGGTCGCTGTGACAAAAATACCTGAGAAAATAAACCTAGAGGAGGAAAGGGTTATCTCGGCTTCTTGTTTGGAGGTGTCAGTCCCTCGTCACCTGACCCTGTCACTATGGGCCTACAAAGAGGAGGCACATCGTGGTGGATGTGTGTGGTGGAGAAAAGGTGGCCGCCCCATGGTGGCCAGGAAGGAGACAAAGAGAGGGGACGAGAGAGACCCCCACTTCCTCCAACTAAGTTCTGCTTCCTGAAGTTTCCGTCACCTCCCAAGAGTGGCACCAGATGAGATTGAAGTCTTCAACACATGAGCCTTTGAGGGACATTCCAGATGGAATCGACAGCAGTCCTCCTTCTGTGCAGTAGAACCTTCTAACTGTAACCCTGTCCCCAGGGACTCCTGCCCCTGCCCCCACCCTCCCAGACCCTGGGAACCTCCACCCGATGCTGCATTTCCACCTCCTTCCTGAGCAGAAGGCCACCTCTGGTTTCCCTGGGAAGAAAAAGAGCCCTCTGTGCTCAATACTAGCACCATCCTGGCCTAGAGGTCCTCTTCCTTCTGACCATATGTACTGGAGGTGACCAGGTGCTGATCTGAAGGCAGAGTGACCCTGTCCTGTGTGGTGGGGTGCTTTGACCAGGAGAGCTGGTTCACTATAGGAACTGCTGATGGCATCCTTGGACTATTAAACTTATGGCACCAACAGAATCAGCGATAGAACAGCGATGGCGGCACTTCTGCCTTCTCAGGGCTGCCCCCCACCCCCCACTCGGTCCTGGTCTCCACCCTCCGCTTTCCCGAGCTTCAAGATGGTCACTCCATTCCAGCCACCGTCCACCCCAACCTCACAGCCAGACTGCTGTTCTCAGCTCTGTTTTCCAGATGCTCACTCTCGCCCACTATAGCAAATTCAAGGAGCTGCACCTTTTCACCAAGCCTGGGTCCTGGCCACAGCTGTGGCCTCTCCACCACCAGAGACGGGGGAGCCAGCCACACACCTGCCATGAGCCTTCTTCCTGCGTCCCATGAACTCTACCATGGTCCCTGTCACTGCTTCTTACACACTCTGCTCACCGCCTCCCCCACCCCTTCTCCTCTGTTTGCAGGGAAAGTCCAGAGTTCAAGGTCACTTCCCCTGGGGATCACTTTCTCAGTGCTACTTAGAACGCACTTTGTATTTTTTGTTAATTCAACATTGCCAGTTATTTTTCTCCATGTGTATAACCAGTTTTTTTTTTTTTAAGCAGAAAATTGAGAAACAAAAAAGACCTTTAGTTACAACTGGACAGGGGGGTGACATCACATGATCCCCAGCAAGGCGCTCCAATACCTGTGCCCCTCAGCCTACCAGACTGTACGCCTCAGCACACACCTGTGCAGGTACCTCTTCAGCAGAAATGGTTTTCAGGTGCCAGATGAGCCCCTTAAAAACAGAATTCCTTGCTCTGTTGGGGCCTTTTCATGATGCAGGTTAAATGTGCCCTTAGAATAGAAAAATGATTTTTAACGTGGAATAACTGTTCATGCTTCCCTGGGTCCCATCTCTCCCTTCTCTACTTAATTTTTCCCTACAGCAAATCTCCGAAAGGTGACAGCCCTTTAACACATCATCACTGATTGTCACATTTGAGTATATCTTCTTCCCCTCCAACAGAGGGCCAGCTCTAGGAGGTCAGAATAGGGAAGCCTCTGTCCACTGCCAGGTCTCCAGGGTCCTAACAGCTTCTGGTACACGGTGGGTGGTCAGGAAATGTTGGTGGATTAATGGGTATTCATCTCTCTCCACTGGGCTCCTGACCTGTATGTTGGCTTATCTACCATCGCTTGGATATCTAATAGGCAATTTGACCTTTCGAGACCCAAGAAGGGGCTTTCAATTCCTCATGCCAATCCCCTTATCAAACATATGGCTCCCTCAGTCTCCTCACTTAGGAAATGACACCAGCTACACCTGGTTGGTCAGGGTGAGACCTAGAGACTGGCAGACGTCTTCCCTTTCCTTCATTCTGCACATCTCAGCTCAGAAAGGAACCTGCTCCTACCAGAAGCATCGATCAATGCTGGAGCAGGCCCCCTCCCACAGAGGCAGCAGCTCGCGTGGCACTGAGGTCCACCCATCGGCCAAGAAGCCGAGGATTCGGGCTGGGGATGTGGCTCAAGCGGTAGCGCGCTCGCCCGGCATGCGTGCGGCCCGGGTTCGATCCTCAGCACCACCTACCAACAGAGATGTTGTGTCCGCCGAAAACTATAAAATAAATATTGAAAAAAATTCTCTCTCTCTCTCTTTAAGGGAAAGGAAAAGAAAAAAAAAAAAAAAGAAGCCGAGGATTCTAAGAGGCGAGATGAGCTGGTCTCCTGGGCTCTCTCAGCAGTCTTCCTGGAGAACACATCCCGAGGCTTCTGCCTCCCACCATCTCCCCGGGCTGCCCTAGAAGCAGCAGCCGCCATCTTTCAGGTGAAGGCATCTGCTCTGGTCCTTGCTTTTGGCCCTGTGCTCCTGGTTGTCTGTTCCCTACTCACAGGCAAGGTGACCTCTCTCCCCTCATGCCACATTCCAAACTCTCTTCTCCTACAAGGTTCTCCTTGCCTTGGCCTGAGACCTCCAGGCTAGCTCGCTCCCCCTGTCTAGCCACATAACTCGTTGCCTGTCTTCATAGGTCAGGTCTGTCCGTGTCCAGCCATGGACCTTTATCCTGGCTGCCTTTCTCCTTCTCTGACCTGAGGTCTCAGTTCGACATCATCCTCTTAAGGAGGGTGGTCCAGATGGTCCCTGATGGTCCAGATGCAGGAGTCTGCTCCCCACTCATATTTAACTTAACCACAGAACCTACTCCCTTCATAGCATCACTGTAAGCCTTCTCTTATCCTAAAATGTAAGCATCAAAGATCTGAAAACTTTGGCTGACTTTCTCATGCTTCAGGGTCTGCAAGCTCTCCACAAAATACCTCTTCAATAGAAACATGTTGCTCCTTCCTCTTTAGAATTTCTACAATGAATGCATGTTGCTTTTCTAATAACAGTCTAAATGTCTAGTCGCTGCGCGTCCAGAGACCCTTGGCGATAAGCAGGTCCAAACTTATGTCCTGCAGCCACTTGCTTGGGACTTGGTTCTTGTGTGAGTTCATAGCTTCTTAGGGGAAAGGAACTGGCTCTTCCTGATGAGGATCTGCCTGATGCTTCTGGCAGGAAAGGCTTCCTCATCGGACTCTTCTCCAGCCCGAATCTTCCATGTGACCCCAGGACACAAAGCACACGTGCAGTTCTTTCCCCGTGTCTGCACACCCACAGTGGCTACTGCAAATCAACACATTCTTCTTCACCTGATATTTCACAAAATCCCATGTCCCGGTCGGCACCCTGACTTTGCCTACATGATATCCTATTGCTAAAACCTTTCTTAAAAGTGCTGCCGAGCTGGGTGCAATGGCGCACACCTATCATCCCAGCAGCTTAGGAGGCTGAGGCAGGAGGATCTCAAGTTTGAGGCCAACCCCAGCAATTTAGCCAGACCCTGTCTGAAAATAAAATAAAAAGAGACTGTTGGGGGTACTGGGGTTGTGGCTCAGTGGTAAAGTGATGGTCTAGCACGCATGAGGCGCTGGGTTCAATCCCCAGCACCACCTAAGAAACAAAAAAAACTGAATAAACAAAGTTATTGTGTCCATCTACAACTAAAAATATTTTTTAAAAAGAGGGATTGGGAATATAGTTGAGTGGTAAAGTGCCTCTAGGTTCAGTCCCAGTACCAAAAAAAAAAAAAAAAAAGTGCCAAAAAAGTGCCACTAACTTTGACATTAACTGCCATCATCTCCCGGGTCTGTGCCCAGTGGTCTATCAGCACAGGCGTGGATGGCCCCAGCTGCCCAGAAGTTACACTGGGCTTTTGGAGGTTGGAGTTTCCCTTTCACATGTGGTTACAACACGTCCCCCACCCTTTATTTACATAGTAAGGCAGCTGCATTCACCCCACCACTCCTCTGTTGGTTCCGTCTATTTTCATCTAGCATCCTTCGTTGCAATCAGTGCAGAGTCACTCAACCCAATTGCTCTTGACACTGGGGCTGGGCCTCTCTCTGCTCTGAGTGTGTCAGGGGGCTGTGTTATTCACTAGAGTTTAGAAGTTATTTAGTAATATCCCTGGCCTCTACCCACCAGATGCCAATAGAATCCCATTCCCCAGTCATGACAGCAAAAATCATCTCCAGACATTGCTCAATCTTCTTTGGGGACAAAGATACCCCATACCTGGAAATCACTGCATTAGCTGTTGTGGCCTGGCCACAGATCTCAAGTGTGCCTTCTAGGTTTTAGTTCTTTCACCAACAAATTAGATGGAGAAGCGACCCTAATCTACTTTGTTAGCATCATCACTCACGAGCAGAGGCTGGGGAGGGTTGGAAAGACGTGGAGACCCATGGGACTGGTGCCTGCTGGCCCAGATGAAGGCAAGGTCATGGGCACAGAGCAGAGGCTGGGACATGGAAAGGCTGGTGTCCCATCCCGGCTCCATGTGACCTGGGCACCTTAGTGTCACAGATCTTCACCTGTGAAAGGGGATGGCAATATACCAAAGCCACCATAATAAATGGCAGCAATGAGCTGGTGGGACTGCAAATTGATGCAATCATGGCGATTCCTCAAACAATTAAGAATGGAACCACCATTTGACCCAGCTATCCCACCTTTAACTCCTTTGGTGTACACACACACACACACACACACACACACACACTCACACACACACACACCAAAGGAGTTAAAGTCAGCACACTACAGTGAAGCAGCCACATCAATGTGTATAGCAGCACAATTCACAATAGTTAAGTTATGGAACCAACCTAGGTGCCCTTTCAACAGATGAATGGGTAAGGAAAATGTGTTATATATACACAGTGGAATATTACTCAGCCATAAATAAGAATGACTTTATGACATTCGCTGGTAAATGGATGGATCCAGAGTGAAATAAGCCAACCCCCCCCAAAAAAAACAAAAGTCAAAGGTTCTCTCTGATATGTGGATGCTAACACACAATAAAGAAAGGGGGAGAACAGAAGTTCAGTGGATTAGACAGGGGGAATGAAAGGAAGGAAGGGGATAGGAATAGGAAAGACAGTGGAATGAACTGGACATAACATTCCTTTGTTCATATATGAATTCACCACAGTGAAGTTCTGCATCATGTACATCCACAAGACTAGGATCCTAATTAGAATAGGATATACCCCATGTTTGTATAAATATGTCCAAATAGACTCTACTATCATATATAACTAAAAAGAACAAATTAAAAAATAAATAACTGTCAGCAATGAATGGAGAATACGGAGGCTGCCCAGGACCATTGGTATCTCATGAGTGGAAGTGTGAAATAGAGAAGGGTTAGGTCATGGTGGGATGCAGAAGAGAAAGGAATAGAAAACCCCACACTTGGAAGGAGGGAGTGTGTGTGTGTGTGTGTATGTGTGCATGCACGTGCGCTTGTCCAAGAGAGAGAGACAAAACACACCCACATGACCATGGTGGACAGATCATAAGAGGCCTGTGGGAGACAGTGCTTCCTTCCCACAAAAACTCCCCTTGTGCCAATAGGGAGCCAATCAGGCTTCATTCCACACATGACACACTGTGAGGGGTTAAATCTAGAAAGGAATCCTATTTGTTTTCCAAGGGTTGGCTCTGTCTGCCCTGGCCCTGAGCAGCCCCACCAGCAGCCCACCCTGAACCCGTGGAAATGAATTCTTGTGAGTGGCGAGGAGTCCCTCTACATCTAATAAGCACCTGCATGTCTCCCACATGTTTTATTTCAACCTCCCTGTATTGTTTTGCAACCGACTGACACCATTGTATCTTCTCACTGGACATTAGGAGTCCGTTTCTCCAGTTCCAGAAATAAGTTGACTGTTTGACCTTTGCACTTAAAAATATATTAGATTGAGACATATCGCTTGGGCAGCTCTATCTTCATCTATCTTACAGATGAAGAGCAATAGCCTCACACTTGCTGTTGTGAGCACAATATTTCTCATGGACTCTGAGCTGCTGTTTTTAAGGGCACTGTAAGTAGATTAGGCACAGATCCAAAAGGCAGGTGCAAAGTCATCCAGAATGCATAACTCCAGTAGAAGGGATTCCATCTCCCGCAGAGGAGGAGCCAGCATGAATGCTAACACAGTGAATAGCAGCAGAGCTCCTCATGCCCACCCAGCACCTGCCCAACCCACTCCCTGGCCCACTTCACGTTCATAACTTTTCATGTATTTTCTTGTCTGTGTTCTCCAATGTCACAAGAATTGACATCCCATTAGAGTAAATGTGTTTACCATTTTGTTTCCTGCTCCCCAGAATAGAGGCTACCTTCACCATGGGTCTCTACCCTGCAAAGTTTGTTGGAGAGTTCAAGTGTCTCTCTGGGAGGCAGCTTCCAAGACGGCACCCAGTGAGTCTCACCTGGTGTTCACACCCTCACACATCCATTGGCTGACCTCAGAATGATGTGTGGAATGTCTGAGGCTGATCCATAAAAAGCCTTTGTAGTTTCCCCTCCGTCTAGCATGACAAAATAGGGCTATTCAAGTGGATTGCTCACCCTTGGGGAAGACAGAGGCCATGTTGTAAGGATGCTCAAGCAGCTCTCTGGGTGAATAGCAGCAGAGGCCCGTGTGTAAAGAAACCGAGGCGTCAGCCAACAGTCAGCATGGGCTTGCCAGCCATGGGAACCATCTTGGAAGAGGGTCCTCCAGCCCCCCTCAGACCTTTGAATGAGATTGCAGCCCAGGTCACTGTAGCCCTATGGAGACCCTGAGTCAGCCCAGCTGTCTCAAACACCTGATCACAAGTATGATGAGAGAAAATAGAGGTTGAGTATGCCTTACCCAAAATGATTGGGAATGGAATTGTTTCAGATTTTGGATTTTTAAAAAATTGGAATATTTTTATGTACATAACCAAGAAGAAATTTTGGGAATGAGACACAAGGATAAACACAAAAATTAACTTGTGCTTTACATACACCTTATACATATAACCTGAAGGTAGTTTAATAGAATAATCTTAATAATTTTATGCATAATACAGAGTTTCACAGTATGGAATTTTCTATGTCGGTACTCAATTTTTCAGATTTTGGAGCATTTTGAATTTTGGATTTTTGAATGAGGTGCTCTCAACCTATAAATGATTGCTATAGTTTTAATCAACTAAGTTTAGGGCAATTTGCTAGGTAGCAACAGACACCTAATACAGTAAGTGCAATGGGGTTGGGTGACAGAAGCAACCAGTGCTTGATTGATATACAAAGGAGTTATTGATAAAGGAGACCTAAAGCCAGGGGGACTGAGGATAAAAACTCCTGGCAGAGCCAGGATAAGCCTTTCTGGTATTGAAGAGGTGAGAAAAGGTAGTCGGAGGACAGCAAGAGGAGCGCTAAGCTGCATGAGCCCAGTGTGTGGCTATGGCCAGCCTCATGCTCTCTTCTTCATCTCCAGGTCTCAGACCACAGGATAGAACTGGATCCCCAAATCCTGCAAGAGCCACAATCTTGAGTCCAGCACTTACAGATAATGGCAACCAGGAAGAAAGACGATTCTCAAAGTTCAGATTGATTCACTGTCACTAACATCATAACTTATAAACCCTCAGAGTATCATTTCTTTCTCTATTTTCTCCTCTCTCCATTTCTTCAGTATTGATAATCTGGGTTCTATTCTCTTTTCATTTCATGCACGAAACAAAATACAGCGGTTTCTTGTTATGCATGGTAGTTCGGTTCTATAGCATGAACAACACATTTGCAAATTCTGAACACTGCTCCTTAGGAAAATGCAAAGTTAAATTCTTGGGATCCTCCGGCTACATATTTATTTTCTTTTGGTACCAGGGATTGAACCTAGGGGCGCTTATTACTGAGCTATATCCCCAGCCTTTTTTATATTTACTTAGAGTCAGGGTCTCTACGAGCTGCTGAGGGCCTCGCTATATTGCTGAAGCTGGCTTGGAACTCGCAATCTTTCTGCTTCGGCCTCCTGAGCTGCTTGGATTACTGTGCCACAGCGCCCGGCTGGCTGGTTACCTTTTTATCAGTTGATCAATATATAACCTTTTATCAACTGTGTGTTTATATTTGTAAAAAAAAAATGACTTCATTATATATTGTTGATATATTAATAGGGACTCATGGCCATCAATACTGCAACTCGTGTATAAAGCTGACCTTTTCATTCTGTAAAGCACATCTCAGACCCGACACAGCACTTTAGCGCTATACTTGGGACCATTTTCCATGGTGAAGTCACCAACAGAAAGCACAAAATTGCCCCCTCCAAAGTGGCCATAAAAAGACCAGGCAAAGGGACACCTGTTCACACCAGAATGGCTGAGACAAGAAGGCAGAGTGTCTCTTTATGCAACCTGAGGCAGAATGACTCTTATTCAACCTGAGCATGTGTGTCAGCAGATTTTTTACCACCTTGCACAATTATACAAACAGTGGTAAAAGTACTGTATTGATTTGGGGGTTTCAAGTACATATTAATGAATAGATCAATTTGTAAATCTGAAAGTCATAAGTAGTGAGCACTGACTCTAAGTAATTTCTGCACCCTCTCACTTTCCCTGAACCTCATTCACAAAAACATACCATTGTGCTTCAATGTTTTGGGAAAACCACTCACCTATGACGATGTTCTTAAACACAGAATTCTTGTTCTCTGAATCTGTCTAATTTCCAGCATTTTCTAGCTTGACCTGGAAACAGCAGAGGAAACCTTTGTAGCCTTTTCTGAATGCCCTGTGTGTCCTCGTTATCTAAGGGCCTCAGACCTGTGGTTGGGGCTTCTGCTTTTCTTGAGACCACTGAAGCATGGCTCCTGCAGGTGCTAGCTTCCCCAGCCCCAGCCCTTTAACTTCTTGTCGCAAACATTTCCAATAGCACTTAGCCATGGAAAGCGGCTCATTTTCCCATCTCTAGGCCACAAGAGTACCTCATGTCATATAGACTGTGGCAGAAGTAAAAGGTCCTCTGGGCAAACGGCAGCGAAGATAATTACCTGATAAATCCATACCAGCGTGTATTAAGAGATGTGTGCCATCCTGTCATGTAACAATTTTACCTCCAAGAATTCAAGGAAACAATCTGATGTAGACAAAGATCTATTTATACAAGTGTTCATCCCTCTTGCACTGATGATTAGAAATACCCTCGCTGTTAAAAAATAAGGAATTAGTAAAAGCTAATTATGGCATAGGCATCTAAGAAGATACTATCAAACCATTCAAAGCCATGTTTTCAAAGATCCTTAGTGTCATAAGCAAATGTTTTGCTACACTGCTGAACCACAAACATCGTGAATAATATGCAAAATAAAAAAATCCATACCATTTAGGGAAACAAAATCAGGAAGATGCAAATCTAGGTTTATCATACTCGAAACCACACAGCCACTCAAATGCAAAGTAGCCCTGTTCAGATGCATCTGGGAATTTTCTTCATGGTTTGAAGCTGAGAAAATTGTCAAGATTTGGGTAAAAGGAAAAACTTCCTCTGTGGGTTACATTAATTTTCATAAGAAAGAGGAATGAGCTCAAGCTAAGAGACAGAATCAGTCTTGCAGGACTGGTTAGCTATAGAGAAATGACCAAGCAAAGAGAGATGCTACAGGAATCATCCCCCACAGCACCTGCTTCCACAGACCACCACCCTCGACTAGTCTGCCCTGGGTGGGTGTTCACAGCCTTCTATAGCAGGGTCTCACCATGCAGATGCAAGCATGTCGTTACAAACCAGGGTTTGCAACATGGAAGGAATGGAAATCAGAACACATTCAACCTGCATTAGCCCCTTGTCTACCTGGTGGGCATTTCATCGTGGATATGTGGGATTGCCCTCTGGGAGACCACCATGCAGAGCCTGTCCCCAGCCTCCCGGTGCTCTCCCAAGAGGCAATCATGCTTCTCATTCACTCTGCAGGGTGCACCCCTGTGTCTGCACCCACAGGCAAGCACAGGGGACTCTTTAGAATACCAAGACCCACATTTCAAGAAACAAAAAGTAAGCTAGGCGTGGCCAGCCTGGCTTTCACTGTCATTTGGAAATTCAGGAGTTGCTGCCCTAGAAGAAAACACCATCCGAAGCTTCAAAACCAAATTCGTTTGCTGCCCCTTCAGAACTTGGAAGCCCTGGCAATGCATACGGGAAGGGCGGACCTCCTCAGACTCCACAGCGGAGGCTCCGTAAGCCAGATGATATGCCTCCGTGTCCACACGTGGGTGTGAACTTTCAGCACAGTTGGCTACAAATAAGCAACCAGCCCAAGAAGGACCCTGACCCTGGGCAGAGAAGTGAAGAGGGGAGGACAATGACAGTCACCCACGCCAGGCTGATGCCTGAAGCAGGGGACCCAGCTAGACACCTGGGTGCCAGCTCTGAAGTCCCCACTTCACACCGGTGGGCTCAGGGGATGGGGAGGGGCACACAGGCCATAAGTCATTAAAAAGAGCTGGGCTTTGTGAATAATTCAGTGGAGACTGGGTCAAGGCCAAGGTCATACCTTAGCAAAGCCTGTCTCCTGCTCTCTGGAACAGGGAGGACAGGGCCGGGCTTCAGCCAGTGGCCTGGGGCATGTGTGGATCCTAAGCAAGAACATCTCCCCAGTGAACTCAACCCTCTACTGTGTCCCGGGAGCCACCTCACTGCCACTGCCCTCTGGGAAAGATACCCACACTTGGCAACGCAGTGCGTTAAAGACTTCCTGCGGAACATGCCTGCTAGATCTTGCTGGTCTTGTCTTGCCTGGGCAAAGCACCCAGGGAAGTAAAGGTACAGAGCTCTCCTTGATCCTGCTCCAAGCCCCAACACCCTTGCTTCTCAGAACGGAGGCGGCGGGGAAGCGGCAGTCGGCAGAGACACAGTCAGGAGACACAACATTTGTCTGATCCGCAGGTGCTGGGCAGAAGTCTCCAGCTTCCAGACTCTATTTTTACTTTTGCATTCCCTCCATGTCATTAGCACAAGCTGTAGGGGACCCTGTGGCTGCCACAAGAACCAAACTCCCCGACTTAAACAAAAGGGACACCCTGGCCGAGTACTAAGAAATCTCCAGGGTGTTGCTGAGCACATATAAACTCATTTTTTTCCCCAACGATTAAATGTAATCATGGGAGATTCGTGATTGTAAAATGTTCCAGAAGCCTCTGAGAGTTGCTTAGATTGTATGACTGTCCCTGTCATAAACCCGGCAGGTACGTGTGTCCAATGCTCAAAGGAAGGGGCAAAGGGTAGACACGGGGACAAAGGGTGGTTTAACCCCCTGGAGGGATGTGTCGCCATGGGGAGAACACACAGGCACAGAGGTGACCTACCATCGCCCTCCTGGGCACAGCCACAGGAGCCCTGAGACCCCCGGGGTCTCCTCCTGATTGGATTCCTGCCAATCTGACCTACCTTCCTTCCCTGGGTTGACACAGGAAGCCGGAGGATCCCAGGCTGGAGACCAGGCTGCATGGAACTCAGGAAGGCCCCAGTGCAGAAGAGAGGACTTTAAGAAACCAACTGCTGAGACGGAGAGAGAGCTGGAGGGCTTCCCGCTGCCAGGAGTGTGTGTGACAGGCCTTTCCTCAAGTGTCCGCCTGAAAAACACACCAGAAAGCAGAAGTGTGAGGCCCCAGGTGGCGGGGCCTCTTTGAATTTCGCCTTCAGAACCAAGTGCTGCCGGGAGGCCTGGACCCCACCCAAACAAAGGCCAGCCGAAGGGGGGTCAAGGGACAAGCGTGGGCCTCTTCCCGTCAGGTCAGGCAGGAACCACGCTTTCCCGGGGGAATTCCTGACAAAATGAGCTCTGTCTTAGGGTGCATCCACATTTTCTTCTCTGACTTTTCTTTTCTTTTTCTTTTTTGTTTAACCTGAGCTAAAGGTTGAATAATCTGGTTGATGATTTTAAAGGACCAACATGGATTTTATCGGGTTTCCCCTACTGTTTTCCTGTTTTCAATTCCAATGATTTCTGTCTTGATTTTAATTTGTTCCTTTTTTTGTTGGATGAAGCCTAATCTGCTTTTTATTCCCCCCTGTAGTTTCCTAAAGTGGAACTGTAGGCTGTTAACTTTCCATATTTCCTTTATCTAACGTAGGGCTATGGTTTGGAGATGGTTTGAGTGTGTCCCCAAAGGCCCAGGTGCTACTGGAACTGGTCCCCAGTGTGGTGTATTGAGGCTGAGGACCTTTAAGAGGCGGGGCCTAGTATGTGGTGATCTGTTCCCAGGCACCACCCTTGGAAAAGATTGATGTCAATCTCAAAGGAGTGAGCAAGGTCTCGAGGAACTGGATGAGTCACTTTGAGAATGGGGTGTTATAAAAGAGAGGCCACCCAGGTCTTTGGTCTCTTCCACAGGTACTCACAATGTGGTCACCTTCTGATGCCCTCTGCCAGGCTATGATGCAACATGAGGCCCTCGCCAGACATAGCTGCCTGAACTTGGACTTTTCAGCCCCCAACACAGTGAGCCCAAACAAACCTCTTTCCTTTATAAAGCACCTGCTCTCAGGTATTTTGTTCTAGCAACACAAGACTGACTAAGACATACGCACTTACTGGTAAAACTTTTTTCCACAGCATGTGTATGTTGCATCCCCCCACATTTTCATAAGTTATATTTTAATTTTTGTGCATTTCAAAAGATTTTAAGAGTTCTTTTGAGGCTTCTTTGATCTGAAGGTTATATAGAAGTCTATTGCTTAATTTCCAAATATTTGGAGGAATTTTCAGCTATTATTTCAGCTATTATTATTATTATTATTGGTTATTGATATCTAGTTTAATTTTGTTATATTGTAAGAACATATTGTTATGACTTTTATTCATTTAAGTTTGGTAACATGTTTCCCAAGAATATAGTCTGTCTTGCTACATGCTCCATATGAGCTTGAGAAAAATATGTATTCTTCTGCTGTTGGATTGAACCTTTTTTCAATGTCAAGTTGATTGACAGTGCTGTTCAGATCTCTCAGCTTTACTGATTGTCTATTAATTACTGACAGAGGGAGACTGAAATGCCAATCATAATGGTGGATTGTTCTACTTCTCCTTACAGATTTATCAGTGTTTGTCTTGGGATTTTTTTTTGTTTGTTTTTTTTTATTTTACTGAGGATTGAACTCAGGGGCACTCGACCACTGAGCCACACCCCCAGCCCTATTTTGTATTTTATTTAGAGACAGGGCCTCACTGAGTTGCTTAGCACCTCACTTTTGCTGAGACTGGCTTTGAACTTATGATCCTCCTGCCTCAGGCTCCCAAACCTCAGGGATTACAGGTGTGTGCCTCTGTGCTTGTCTTGTCTTGTGAATTTTGATGCTCTGTTGTTTCATGCATACATATGTAGGCTTGTAATGTCTTCTTGGATGTTTGATCCCTTTATCATTATGTAACAATATTCTGGAAGCCCAGACCCCTATTGACTATGAGAATCTTTTTTTTGTTGTTTATACTGAGGATTGAATCCAGGGGTACTCACCTACAGAGTCACATCTGCAGCCCTCTTTAAATATTTTATTTTGAGACAGGGTTTTGCTAAGTTGGTGAGGCTGGCTTTGAACTCACAATGATCCTCCTGCCTCAACCTCCCAAGCTGGCTGGGATTACAGGTTTTGCACCACTGTACTGCGCCTGGCAGAATCTTAGTCTTTAAAGACAGGATGAGGAATTCACTTAGGAACTCCCAGGTAGAGAGTAGGACTCTGTTTTTTCCTGGAGAATAACCTTTGTTGCAGAGACGGCTCTGGTGCACTTCACAATTATAAATTGCCTCCTACCTGGCCAGAGCTGTTAGGGGCTCTTCCTCAGAGCTTCATCATAAGAACCAAGCGAGGTTTGTATTAACCATGCCTTTTTATTGTCTGTATTTTATGATGTTTTGATATCAGGGCCCTTGTTAATGCTGGAGACACTGTTCCTCCCAGGGCGGGCCAATAAAGATCATACAGAGATAATAAAATATTTCCCATGTGCAAACCAACCAACCCAAAGTCCACCCTTCAATTACCTTTATCAAGTTCTCACAAACCAAGCAGTTATTCCTCTGCCTTAATTACTCTAAGGCTAGGCACTTAGGCAACTGGGGGCAGCCCCTTACCCGCAAGCCTGCAGAAATTATTAATGAACCAAGCCCACGCCTGCTTGCCCTGCCTGGCCCAGACTTTCCTGCAGAAACCACAGAAAAAACTCTTGGTGTTGCCCATGCCTTCCCTGCCCTTCCCCTGTCTCCTGACCTGCTCTGGTGCTACCCTGCGTGGTCCTGCGTGGTCCTGCGTGGTGTGCTGTGTCTCTACCCCGAGGAACCTGGGTCAGCATCCTCCTTCATGACAAGCATTTCTGCGTCTGCATGTCTGACCATACCTAACCAGGGGCCTTCTAAAAGTGAAATCCTGGAGGAAAGATCCAAGAAAGGGGGCATTCTGATACTGCTACCCATAGGAGTTTTTCTTTCTCTCACACTACTCCGGTAGCCTCGAAGCAAGTCACCCCACATCAGCTCTTGAGAATCACTATCAGTGTCGGACTAAAACAGCTTCCGCAGATCATATAGAGATAATAAAATACTTCCCATGTGCAAACCAACCAACCCAAATTGGTTGGTTTGGGCATTTCTGAATGTGCCCATCTCTGCAAATGCCCTGCGTCCATCTACCCAGATACCCGATTGGATAAGAAAAGTCACTGATACTCAGTTTGTCCAGCTACTCCTTGTTATAAGGATGGAAGGGACAAATTCCAAGCTCTTTACATGTCAGAGCTGAGGAAGGTGACTTATGTCTCTCTTCATTAATCCTTTACCTGATATCTCTCTCATGGCTATCCTACAATGGATGGCCCATAAGCAGTGTCCAGAAGGATGAACACATGAATGGGTTCAATCCTCAGTATTAAAAAAAAAAAAAAAAAAAAGATTCTCATAGTCAATAGGGGTCTGGGTTTCCAGAAAATCGTTACATAACGATAAAGGGATCAAATGTGATTATTCTATCATAGATGGCTAAATGACTAATGATTTATAAATGAGAAATCGGATCCATAAACATTTTCTGGGTAAATGTGTGAATGATATGTGATTGTAGTTTTATCCAGACAGGACTCCAGCTACCCACCTTATGATCCATGGAGGCCGGAGGAGCTGCAGGTCCTAGCCCAATCCACCCCACCTAACTCTGAATCTCTTGCAGAGGCCCCATGAGCCTCAGGACCGTGTGCGCTCACCATTTGACACTCGGGGCATACTCCTAAATGACAACTACCTCAAAATATCAGGTCCCTATTTTGTCATGCAGATATGGAAAGCAGAAGGAAAATAATGTTTTCCACATTCCCACCAAATGAAATACAGTTAGCAAGTCTTTTTCTGATTTACTTACATATTACCCAGTTATATTTTTCTACCAGGATTATCAATAGACCATTAATTGGTCCAAAATGATGGAGACTGCGAACCTTATTATCTAGAAAATTTCAGGTCTAAATCGAGGCAATGAAAATGACTTCAAAATCAAGGGTTTTGTGCTCTGAAAGCAAAGCTTGCTTGCTTTTCTCTTGCACCTTGATAACCAGGTCAAGCTGCATTTTGGGTACTTCATCTGGGACAGGTCCATCTGGACAGCAGTGGGAAGCCTGAGTACATGTGGAGTAAGAGAAACTGTTTGGGCAGTGGTTACAAGTCCAGCTCCAGGACGACAGGTTCCAGAACTTTCTCTGCTACTTTTAGCCCTAAAGCTAAGCCTCTGTTTCACCATCTGCAAAATGAGGACAGATCAACTCTCCTCAAGAAGTTGGTGTGGGGGCCATTTGAGTGCTCCCCATGTGTTGCCTGGTGAATGCTACACCTGCTGGTGAGGCAGGTGGGATGTCCTCAGGATGGCTGGATGACGGCTCAGGGCATGCCCTGTACTGCAGTGACTGTGCCTCAAGGAAGGCACGCTCACATGTCCTTATTCCCAGACCTTCTGCCCCGGCTGCTGCACGCAGGTTCAGGAACACGACACCATGTTCACTGTGTGGGGACCGTGTCATTGCCATCCGGCGTGACCTGCCCGCAGCCGTCTTGAACTGTAGCCGCCCTGTCTGCTCCTGAGCACCCCTGGTGTTCTCCCACATAGTGTCCCAGCACACCATAAGTCAACGGAACCATTGGGGTGGTGTGTGGCCCTTTATGATTGGCGACTTGGTAGTGGGAATGTGCCTGACTCTTAAAAGAGGTACGTTCTGGCTTGATTGAAGTCACTTTTGTCCTAATCTATATATAGGTCTCTCCTTTGATCCACGGTCCATGGATCCTCTTAGTTTTGCTACCACTCAGAACCACGTTTCTGTCAGTCAGTCTGTCCTCCAATAAATTGCAGTCTGTGCTCTACCTCTATCTTCAGTCCCATGGCACTTTGGGTCCAGTTCTAACAACCTGGGACTGGGCTGTCCCAGGACATCTACATTGTTATATATTTTTTCTTTTTAATGGAGGGGGGTGCCAGAGATTGAACTCAGGGGCACTCAACCACTGAGTCACATCCCCAGCCCTATTTTGAATTTTATTTAGAGACAGGGTCTCCCTGAGTTGCCTAGTGCCTCACTTTTGCTGAGACTGGATTTGAATTTGCGATCCTCCTGCCTCAGCCTCCCGAGCTACTGGGATTATAGGCTTGTGTTTCCACACCGAGCTAAAACGTTTTCTTAAAAGAAAGGTATATTGGAGTCTTTGGGGGTTGAAATTCTAGGATAGCTATAGTTTGTTTAGCAACCCTTGAGCAAAATGTAAGCAAAAGAGTTGATAAGTTAATATGGCACACGATTCCTACAACAAAGTCATGAGTGTATGCGTGATTGTTATACCATGCTCTCTATGCATCTAGGTTAGAAAATATTCATTATCAAGACTTTAAGTTTTTTCAAATAACCCAATCAGTAAATGGGCCAAAGAAACAAATAATCCAATCAATAAAGGGGCCAAGGAACTGAACAAATACTTCTCAGAAGATGATAGATAATCAATCAAAAAATATATGAAAAAAAAGTTTAACATCTCTAGCAATTAGAGAAATGCAAATTAAAACCACTCTAAGATTGCATCTCACTCCAGCAGAATGGCAGCTATTATAAAGACAAACAACAATAAGTGTTGGCAAGGATGTGGGGGAAAAGGTACACTCATATATTGCTGATGGGACTTCAAATTAGTACAACCAGTAGGGAAAACAGCGTGGAGATTCCTTGGAAAACTTGGAATGGAACCACCATTTGACCCAGCTATCCCTCTCTTCGGTTTATACCCATAGGACATAAAAACAGCATACTACAGGGACACAGCCACATCAATGTTTATAGCAGCACAATTCACAATAGCTAAACTGTGGAGCCAACCTAGATGCCCTTCAGTGGATGAATGGATAGGGAAACTGTGGCACATATACACAATGGAATATTACTCAGCATTAAAAGAGAATAAAATCATGGCACTTGCAGGTCAATGTATGGAGTTAAAGGATATAATGCTAAGTGAAGCAAGCCAATTCCAAAAAAAACAAATGCTGAATGTTTTCTCTGATATGAGGATGATGATCTATAATGGGGATGTGGTGGGGGAGCATGGGAAGAATGGAGGAACTTTAGATAGGGCAAAGCAGAGGGAGGGGAAGGGAGGGGGCAGCAGTGTAGGAAAGACAGTGGAATGAGATGGACATCATTACCCCAAGTGCATGTGTGAAGACACGAATGGTGTGACTCTACTTTGGGTACAACCAGAGACATGAAAAATTGTGCTCTATATATGTGCTATGAATTGAAATGCATTCTGCTATCATATATAACAAATTAGAATAAATAAATAAATTTTTAAAAATCAAGTTTTTTTCTACACAAAAATGTAAAAACAAAACCAAAAACTCACCCCACATAGTATGAGTCTGAAAGCCAAGACTGAGGTATCTCTTCACCATTCTGAATGCATAAAAGTCCCAGAGTGACCCACACAGGCACATCACCTGCAACGCAGCTGGGAGACAGTGAGCACCTTATTGATAGTATTGAAAGAAATGGGAGTGGCCAGGGGCAGTAGGGCACACCTGTCATCCCAGCAGCTCAGGAGGTTGAGACATGAGGATCACGAGTTCAAAGCCAGCCTCAGCAACAGCGAGGCACTGAGCAACTCAGTGAGACCCTGTCTCTAAATAAAATACAAAATAGGGCTGGGGATGTGGCTCAGTGGTCGAGTGCCCCTGAGTTCAACCCCCAGTACCCCCCCATAAAAAAGAGAAAGAGATGGGAGTGACCGTAACACTTAGACACCAACACCTTTTCTAATACACAGAGTGACGGAGAGGAACAAAGGATGGTGTCTAAGAAACCTAGAAAACATAAAGACCTATGTAAAAGCTTCCCTGTTGTCATGATGTTTTCTGAAGTATTTTGTACACAAAAATCTCCAACTGCTAAATGACCAACACTTTTCCCTCCAAGGAACACAGTTCTTTGTAAGATGACTGCTGAGTTTCAGCGTCCACCACCATCAAGAGAACGGGCTCTGGCCTCGGGGAAACATGCCCATCTCCTGAAGCTATGCTCACAGTGTCCTTCAGAGAGGTGAGTGGCTGCGAGTGTGACCCTCAACTAGCTGAGCTGGACCTCAAAGGACTCCCACTGAAAGAACACCTGAGGTCCATCATGGGTTCTCCCTGGCGGCCCCTGAATGACCCTATGTCCAGTAGGACCCACGATGGTCCTGCAAGTCTGATTGCTGGAAGCCTCCAGGGCCTCTGGTGAGTGTATTATACAACAGTGAGGCTGATCCCCAGCTTGGGTAGCTAGCAGTAAACCCTCCGTGGCGTCAGTCTCTAGTTATGGGAGATGTTTATTGTACACATATTGACCATAGTGCGTTTTCTTTCTTAAGTGAAACGTGCGTGTGATAATCAGAAGATTGTGTGTGTGTGGTGGGGTCCTGGGGATAGAACTCAGGGCCTCACACATGCTGGACAAATGGTCTACCACCGAGCTACACCCAGCCCCAGAAGATTTATTTAAGAAGTCACTGGGTTTCCGGCTGGATAGAAACAGAAAGATCCAATCAATGAGACCACATTTAATCCTGCAGCCTGTGGTCTGTCTACCTCTGGACTTGTCCACTGATGTCCTCCTGGTACCCAAACAGTGCTAAGCATAATAAAAATCTGCTGATGTCCTTAACCAACGTAAAACTCAAGGCGAGGAGACTTTATGATAAAGTGGTACATTTGTTTCGGGAAACATGTTTCTGATAAAAATAACCTGACTCTATTTACCTTGGTTTTAAGTTTTATTTCCCCTCTTTGTACAAGAGAGAAACAGAATTCAGTTGATTCCCATTGTCTGAGCTCAATATGTTCCATAAAGTCAACCCAAACACGGAATCACAGCTGGGAGTTCCGCTGACGACATCTTCATCGACTGTCTCATGCAGACCTTATTTAACGTGTTTCTGTTGATTCACTAAACATGGAACTCATGACCAACAGCACTGTGACTTGTGCCCAAAGCTTCCCTAACAGAGGTGTCTTCTCCCCAGGGAACAACACAGACTTCTTGTGCTCAGGAACTAGACAGTTCTTCTGCATTACACGTTGGGACCATAATAACCAGCAAAATGGCCCAAGAAAAGCACCAAGCAATGCAAAACCATGTCACTGAAAAGACTATGAAAAGGACACTTGTTTATAGAAGGAGCTGGAACACCCTGTTGGAACGTGGCCTTGTTCACCCTCAAGCACGGGAGCATGCACATTGGTGACTCATTATTTTTCCCACTGTGCACATCCACAAAAGCACCGTGAGTACTTTTTTGGGGGTGATCATAAATTGTAGTGAGTAGGTGAATTCACAAATACAGAACCCTGAAAAATGAGGATCAACTGGGTATCATTTTATGCAAGAATGCAAACGGTGACTCAAGATACCCATGTGGAGAAATTTCTAGAATATTCCCCAGGGGCCTTGATGGTCACAAACAGACTATGCAGGAAAGTACAGAATTGTGTAAAAATCAGTACAAGGATGAATCGATTTCTTATGCACAAATATTTGGAACATGGTTATCTGAGCTCATCTCAGCTCCTGAGAATCACATCTCCCTGTATCTGGTTGGCTGTCTAACAAAACATCTGCCACCTTCAAATCTTGGGTTGATATGTGAAGATACCCCAAATCAGTCCCTGCCATGAGGAAAATCTGTTTATTTGTTGTTATAGCTGTTAGTATCTGCCGCACACAAGTCACACAGTTGACACAGTGTGACTCACGCAGTGTAGACAAAGCAACATGGCAGAGTGAATTCAGTCTTTGCAACTAAAGGCCCTGGAGGTCCAGTGCTCATTGGCCTTCTGGCCTGAGGCAAACCACTCTCCATCTTGTCATCCACCCGAGGGATGTAGCTTCAGCTTTATTTGGTACGCTCTGCTTTTAGGGAAAAATAAATAAATAAAGGCCTTGGTTAATTTTGAGTGGCACTGCATTTTTCCATAATTTTAACATGTAAGAAAATATGGTTGCTATGACGAATAAACAAGGCCATATACATCACCAAGCCTGGTGCTGGGCTCCTATTTTGCATAACCTGGCCAAATGCCACTCAAGTGCAAAACTGTGAGCCAAGGTAAATCTTTCATCTTTATAAGTTGATGGCCCAAGGTATTTTGTTACAGTAAGGAAAATCTGACAAATGCAACAGCCCAGCACCTAACCCTACTCTTGACCTATGGTGGGTGCCCTGGAAATCAGGGTGTTGAATGGATCAAAGAATGGGCCCACAAAGTGGCTCTGGCTGGTCATAAAGGTCCAAGAGGCTGGTTGAAGCCAAGAGTGCCATATGAACTGCTGTGATCATTCTGGGTTATTTTCCATTTATTTGTCATTCTTACCCATTCCTATAGAAACTTCATTGTTGTAGGAAAATGCCAAACATTTTGATGACTCTATAAGACAAACATCAAAATAATATACAACACGGGTGCTAGCAGAGTGAAGATGTCACTGCCCTTGCCTTTCTGAAATTGCCCCACAATAAGAAGAACCAGAAAGAGAAACAGAGTACCCTAAACAGTGTGACAACGTGAAACAAAATTTTGGTTTGTCTTTCGTTGCTGAAACAGAAAACCCGAGTCTAGTTACTTTATAGACAAAAGAAGTTTGTCTGGGCTCACAGTCCTGGTCCAAAGCCAAGGGGCTGGTGATGGCCTTCATGTTGACAGAGTCCCAAGGCCATGCAGGGCATCACATGATGTGAGACAGGGAGCATGAGGGAGATGAAGCCAACCTGGTTTTTATGGAAGACCCTTCTCGAGGTAAATCATCAATGCATCATTCCACTCATTCATTAGTGACAAAAAAGACTTAATCCATTCTAGAAAGCAAAACCCGAATCACCTCCTAAAGGCCCAACCTGGACCCATCCTTTATTCCATAGTGGGGGATAGGTGTCAACACGGAGGGGACAGACCATGCTCAAGCACAGTGACTGGAGCCCCAGGCAGCCAAGGCTCTCCCTAGCAGCATAAAGACTTGCAGGCAGGGCCCAGCTGCTGCAGACCCAGGGCAATCCCGCAGAACCGAGGAGTCCACACAGCAGTGGCCAAACCTGCCATGACTTGGAAGTGGACAGGCAAGGAGATTCTGAATGGCTGGCGGCCTCCCTGGGAAAAACACATGATAAACCAACCCATCCTAACACACACACACACACACACACACACACACACACACACACAGCATTACTCAGCATAAAGAAAATATTCTGTTAGGGGGGAACATATCCTGGGTCCCTCCATCCTCCATGATTGATTACAACCAGGGATCTACCTAATTACTCTAGAAGAATAAAAGGAGAGAAATAGCAGGAGAAACAAAGGGCAGATTAGGGTCACTTACCTGGATATTGTCCCAAAGGGCAGGTGAAGCCATGACCCCAACCTGCAGATGTGGAACTGCAGAACTTAAGAGAATCATCCCTCTGCTGCAACAGTAGCTCAGAGCAGGAGAACGCAAGTTGGAGGAAGAAAGTGGGAGGCAAGAAGAGGCACTGAAGGTAGCGGGCAGAGACCAGGGTGGGGGAAAATCAGAAGATAAATGGGGACTATTGGCCGGGCACAGTGGGGCACGCCTGTAATCCCAGGACTTGGGAGGCTGAGTAATCCCAGGACTTGGATCATGAGTTCAAAGCCAGCCTCAGCAAAGTAGTGAGGCCCTAGGCAACTCAGTGAGACCCTGTCTCTAAATAAAACATACAAAGGGCTGGGGATGGGGCTCAGGGGTTAAGAGCGCCTGAGTTCAATCCCTAATACCAAAGGAGGGAAAAAAAAGAAATGGAGGCTATTATTTCAAACAGCAAGAAGAGAAGAGACAATGGCACTGCAGACATGGAGGAGAAGACGGAGTGGCTTTGGCAGGATGAAAGACCAAGGGGATCTGACATGTGCCACACTGGTGTCCTTGAAGTAGAGAATTTAAATAAAGGAGAGGAACAAACATTTAAAAATTAGAGTTAATGAATTTCCAGAAATAAGTCCTTGTCTCCAGGGGTTAAAAGAGAATCTTCAAGGAAAAATAAATTATTTGATCTTAACTAAAAACAAATTACCAAGCCCCCTTCTGAGCAGGTGTGTCCTAAGGATTTGAAATGCGTATGCTAAAGACAGATGGGGATAGGAAAGGTAGCAGAATACAACAGTTACTAATAGGGCATTATGTAAAAATGTGGATGTGTAACCGATGTGATTCTGCAATCTGTATTTGGGGTAAAATTGGGAGTTCATAACCAACTTGAATCTAATGTATAAAATATGATATGTCAAGAGCTTTATAATGTTTTGAACAACCAATAAAAAAATAAATAAATAAATAAATAAAATAAAGACAGATGGGACCCCTATGATCACAGTAGCCAAGAAAAGGAATCAACCTCAGTTTCTAGCCACAGGGGAATGGATAAGGAAAATGTAACATACATACACAAGGAGAATTACTCAGCCATAAAAAAGAAGGAAATCCTTCATCACAACTTGGGGTCGATCTAGAGGACACTGCGTGGAGTGAAAGAAGCTGAGCATAGAAAGACAACACCCCATTTTCACGTATTTGTGGAATCTAAAACAATCAAACTCACAAAAGCAGAGAATAAAATGGTGATAAACTAGGGGCTGAAGGTGAGGTGAGGTAACCTTGGCCAAAGAGCTCAGAGCTTCCGTTAGAGAGGGGGGGATATGTGATCCGTATTTAAGGTGATGGCTACATTAATCAGCTCAATTCCATCATTCCACACTGCATTTATGTGTCATAACATCATGGTGAACCACAATTATGCACAAATTTAATTTGTGAAAAATTAAAAAAAAAAAAAAAAGTTACTGGGCCTCTCTGTGGTGACACCTCAAGCCAGAAGACAGAAAGCAATGTTCACATGGTCTTGCAGGGTGGCAAACCTGTCCAACCCAGGACAGATGGTCCAGCTGGGCTTAGGGACTGCAACCCGTAATTTCAGGACTGGGAAGTTAGAGTTTGTGGTGTCTCTATCATGAATCAGAAGGTCAGAGGAGGGCTCCCTTCTAAACGTCGGCTTCAAAGTCGCTCCATTGCTAACAACGCAGATGTCCTGGCCACCACAGCCCACTAGGCCAGCATCTGAGGGCCACCCTGCTGCCCCAGTGTTGCCCATAAACACTCACTGGTGTGAGCTACTGCTTTGCCTAGCCAGCTCAGGCCACAAGGACACTGAACAAAGCCACTGTGCTGCAGGTCTCTGTCACCCAGGGCCCCAGCCCAGGCAGACTCTCTGCATCTCTTCAGGGGGCCCGGAAAACACTTTTTTTTTTTTCTACAGCTCTCTGCATGAGCTCAGCAGGCACTGGGGACAGAGATCACTTGTTGGGGAATCACTCTCTCAACAGGGAAAGCTCTGGGGCTCAAAACCGATCCAGACACAGCTGGAGGGAGAACAGGGCAGAGAAGCTGTCACAGGACTCAAAAGAAGCCACGTAAAACACACCCTTCAGGAAGAAGGCCTTCAAGGAGCGAAGAGCCCGAAAAACCCTCCGTTCTCTTGACTGTGGTCATCCCGGTGAAGACCCTCGATGGCATCCCTCACCCAGTGGAGCGGCTGGGCTCTGGGGTCCACGTGCCAGGGGTCACCATACTTCCTGGTGCCAGTCACAGGCCCTTCAGAGCGATCTCTCTTGTGGTATTTTTATCTCTGCTCAAATTAAACAGCACAGGAATTTCAGAGACAGGCAAACGGCCCATCTCTCTCCCGGAGGCAGGGACAGAGGCCGGGCTGGAGTCGGGGCCCAGACTGAGAGAGTCCCCAGCCCCTGGGTCCCACTCACCTCTGCCCAGCCAAGGAGCCTCAGGATGCTCCTGCCTCACAGCCCAGGGCAAGACCTCTGATCACACTCAGGGTGCCTAAAACTCCCAGTGCAACACAGTCCCAGGAATGAAAAAAAAATCCTAATTCACTATTTTTGAATTCTTCTGGAACCACTAGTACATGCTAGGCAAGGGCCCAGCCACTGAGCCCCCTCCCCAGCCCTGGAGTAATCCTCTTCAACAAGGCACTCAATTCTTTGAGGAACTCTGCTTGTCCCTCGGTATCTGCAGGGGATCCACCTCAAGACGTCCCCACCCCCGGGGACATCCAAATGCGCAGCACGTCAGGTCCCTGGCATAAACGGCAGGGTATTTGCATTTAACCTATGCAATCCTCCCCTGCACTTTAGATCATCTCCAGATGACCTCGAATACCTAACAGAATGTAAAGGCCATGCCAATGACCGCCACACTGTGTGGTTTAGGGAATAATCAGAGGAGATGGCGCGCACACATTTCACACAGATGCAATCGTTTTTAAATGTTTTCCGTATGACGTTGGCTAAATCCTGCCATGTTGCTGAAGCTGTGGATACAAAGGGCCGGCTGTCTGCTGAGCCACTTAATCCAAGGATTCCTTAATTGGATTTCTCCAAAGCTGAGTTCCCACGTGTAAGACTGTTGCGAGGCGACCAGTGGGAACTGGCCCAGTCCCCTGCTGACTCACTGGGAGCGTGCCACAGACTCTACGGCCCTGGGTGTGCCCCTTTTTTCAAACCCCTTGTGCACAGGTACACACTCGTGTGTCGGGAAGGCTGCTGTGTCAGCCCTGGGCATAACAGACCAGGAAAGATGGGAGGCTCCACCCTTGGGCTCCTCATGGGCTGACGCCGAGGGCTCAAGTCCCACCTGGCATCCAGCAGACCTTGCTGCCATCACAGAAATGCTTGTCACCTATGTCTGACACAGAGCCACAAGTCATGTGTGACTGCAGGCCCTGCATATGTGGCTGGTGTGACTGGAGAACTTAATTTTCATATTTATTTAATTTTAAGTAATTGAAATATAAATGGCTCCATTGAATCTCCATGGTGGGAAAGTCAGAGAAATGCCTTATGTACACACCTGGGCACCAGGCAGTGCCCTCCCTGAGACCAGGGCGGTGGGGACTCCAGGTCATGAGGGTATCACATAAACATACCCCAGGAACATAGTCTGTGTGGCCCAGACTTCTCTCCCTTCCAGAAATTTCTCCCACTTGGGCCAAATTTGGAGGCTCTGCTATTTTATTTATTTATTTTTTAATTAAAAGGATGGTTACATTTTTCTCCAAATATCTAGTTTATTATATCCAAAGCTTCTCTAAAACTATTAGAAAGGAACTTTGAGAGGACCCAGAACATGCAAAGAAGGTATCCTTCCAGAAGTACAAATCTATAAAAATGTCCATGGCATGGTCCCCAACTGGATGCTTTAAAAGTATACCACAGAGGTCAAAAATCATGTGACAAAGGTTTTAGGGCTTCAAAGTAAAAGTAATGGTATGGCCCCTTGGGGAAGGGTGTCCCTGTCCAAGGACCAGGGATGGGAGAGGGGGAACATACACTCTCTCTTCCTTGTTCAACCTAACTTAATAATTCCCCAACACATGATCAGCTTACAGAAAGCTTGCTTCAAAGTCAGGAGACCCTGTTGGGCAACCGCCATTCTGTTGCTGTGACCCTCCCATAACGTGTCTTAAATTCATGTGACTCATACACAACCTCTTTTTTCAAACCCCGGGTAACCAGCAGCTATCTATCCCCAATTTTCTGCACTTGACCATGAACGTTTTGCAGAGGGCCTGTTCTTCCCAAGCTATGGGTCTCTGTGCTTTGCCTGGAGCTCCTCAGAGCCTGACGACAATCCCAGGGGCAGGTATTCTTAGCCTCCTTTTGCAGGTGAGGTAGCAAGAGCTTAAGCAACTTCAAGCAAAGTCTGTGCCCCACGTCCAGGGACCTGGTCTGCTTTTGCCAACTACACTCCCTCAGAGAGGACCTCTGTGCTCTTGGAACTGGACATTTATGGGTCAAAGCCATAGTCCTAGGGATTTCCTTACAACATGCATGGCATGAGCTCTGGGCCTGTCCTGGGTGAGTGTGTCACAGTGTGGATGGAGGCGGTCATGGCTGGGAGGTGACAGCACAGTTCAGATGGGCCACACAAGAGCAGCCTTCAGGTTACATCTACGGCAGCCTGCAAGGCCCAGATGCCAAGCCACAGCCACCAAGAGACCAAACATAGCCCAGATTCTCAACCAGCAGCGAGGCTGTTTGTATCCCTCTCATGGGGAAAAAAAAAACAAAAAACAGTTCACGTTAGCAGGCACAGGACACATGGTGTGACAGTGACGAAGTGCGGTGGGTTACGTAAATCCCGAGGATGGAGGCAATTCCGATCATCCTGTGCAGACAATGGCATGGAGGTGGGGTGCACACATTCCTTCTCTGGGAGTTATTTGATGTGCATCCCCTCCTCCAAGTGTGCTATTCACTTGCTGGGAGGACACTGATAACTCTCGAACGCCTTCCTCTCCAAATTCTGCAGACTGACAGACTTTTTATCAACGCAAGTTCCCGTGCAGTGAGATCTCCACAACAGTGCATGAGTTCTCTCTTTCTCTGTATCTCTGTCTCTCTCACACACACATGCATTAAATAGGGAGAGACTACTTCGGTCTGTCCCACGATCAAAGGCACACACCATCGCCATATACACCGCATCCCAGTTGATTCCAGTCTGGTGGGAACCTCCTCAGTCTTCAAAGATGTGCTTGTGTGCTATGAAATCCTACTAACTAGTTCTATCATGGGATGGTCTGGGAGGCTGTACCCTGGGCCACCCCAGCATTCTTGGTGGAGGGCCTCTGCATCAGGATTGAGACAGGCTCCTAGGGTCATGGTGCGCACACATGTTTGAGAATCAGGGCTGCCACCTGAGCTCACTCCTCACTACAAGGCAGAATCGCCCCAACAGTCATGATGGGAGTTTCTAAATAAGTTTTCTTTCTTCTCTCTCATATTATTCATCCCCCACCCCCAAGCAAACCTTATTTTATTTTATTTTTTTTCTAACTTGAAAAAGACACACACTCACATTCTTTGCAAATACACAGAGTAGAAATGCATATTTCACTTTTTTTCTCCAGACCAAGTCTACTCCTCAGATGAATGCTGCTCTCTCTTAGGTACTCATGTTTCCAGATTGCTCTAGGTATTCACTTACACACACACACACACACACACACACACTCACACACACTCCCATATTTGCATAGTTGGATATGCACTGTTATGTAGTAAATGAAAATCCAATGTCAATTGCATCATTATGTGCCCGCATGAGTTTTGAAAAATATAAAGTGACATGTGACAACCTGCTTTTTCACTAATATAGTTTTGATATCATTATAATTTGGTGTCAAGATAAGAATTAATATCTATATTTGTAAAAAGACTGCAGAGGATCAGAATGCATGGACAGGCTATAATGTATTTAACCAGGTCCCCTCCTGATATCTATTCTTTTTCCTGTTTTTTTTTTTTTTTTTTGCTATTACAAAAGTAAATGTTGCAATGCATTACTGTATGCATACATAAAAATTTCCCCACTTTTGTTAATATGTATGTGCAATAAGTTCCTAAAGGTGAAATTGTTGAGTCAAAGTACTTGCGTGTTTCATCCAAAGCCATTACCAAATGGCCCTGCCAGTTCTCCCTTATGTTGTCCTATTGATTCAAAAGAACTTATTACATATTAAAGCTATTGGTGCTCTATTATAAGCACTGAAAATAAATGTATCTTACAGGTTTTTTTCTCACTGACTTTTTTTTCATTTGCATAAGGGTTTTCTTTTAAGAAGTCACACACTCACATCTTATAAGTCTATCTATTGTGAATTCCTATGTCTATCATATGTAGAACGGCCTCTTACTCCACAATATCATTAAACTGTTCACCTAAGTTTTAGTAGTTTTATGATTTCATTTAGATAAGCTTATTTTTGAAATTTTATTTTATTGGTTCTTTAGTTATATATGACAGTAGAATCCATTTTGATAAAATTATGTAAGCATAGATATACCTTATTCTTTTTTTTAAAATTTTTATTGTTGGTTGTTCAGAACATTACATAGTTCTTGACATATCATNTCCCCTCTTGTCTCTCTACCCCCTCTACTGTCATTCATTTGTCCCCCTTGTATTATTTTTCCCTTTCCCCTCACTACCTCCCGTATGTACTTTTGTATAACCCTGAGGGTCTCCTTCCATTTCCATGCAATTTCCCTTCTCTCTCCCCTTCCCCACCACCTCTCATCCCTGTTTAATGTTAATCTTCTTCTCATGCTCTTCGACCCTACTCTGTTCTTAGTTACTCTCCTTATATCAAAGAAGACATTTGGCATTTGTTTTTTAGGGATTGGCTAGCTTCACTTAGCATAATCTGCTCTAATGCCATCCATTTCCCTGCAAATTCTATGATTTTGTCATTTTTTAATGCAGAGTAATACTCCATTGTGTATAAATGCCACATTTTTTTAATCCATTCGTCTATTGAAGGGCATCTAGGTTGGTTCCACAGTCTTGCTATTGTGAATTGTGCGCCTTATTCTAATTAGGACCCCATTGTTATGGGTGGGCATGATGGTGGGGTTCACATAGGTATTTTCATATGTGTTCATTAGGAAAGTTAGGTTAGATGTTTTTCTACTGTCTTTCCTATTCCTATCTCCTCTCCCTTCTTTTCCTTCCCTTTTGTCTAATCTATGGAACTTCTCTTCTCCCCGCCCCCTTTTATTGTGGGTTAGCTTTCAAATATCAGTGAAAACATTTGACCTTTGTTTTGGGGGGACTGGCTCATTCCTCTTAGCATGGTAGTCTCCTGATCCATCCATTTACTGGAAAATGTCATAAAGTCATTCTTCTTTATGGCTGAGTAATATTCCACCGTGAATATATGTACCACAATTTCTTTATCTAATCATCTGTTTATGGACATCTAGATTGGTTCCGTAAAATTCAGTTTAGAATGTATCGTAGTCTAAAGAGCAAAGTTTCATTTTACAAATGATTAGCCAGCTTTCCTTGTATCATTTATTCATAACCCTGACCTCCCTCCCTGACAGATGTGGAATGATTGATTCCCTGCTCTGTACTGATCTCTGCATGCAATTTGAGTCTATTATTCTTCTCTCTGTGACAGTTTCGACTTCTGCTGTTGTGCTCTCCCATCTACCATTTGTCATCCTTCTGCCCTGTCTTATTTTCTTTTTTAAAAAAGCTTTTGCCAATCTGCACACAGGAACCACTGTACACCAAGTACTCCAGCTTGCCGAGTCGTGTTTGGTCTGACATGTACCATGCTCTATGACCATCTGTGCATCAAGCCTATTCAGGTGGCTAGAGAGAGGCTGCTCTGGGCCCTTGGTGGCACCACAGGAGAGACACTAAGAGAAAAGGCCAGACTGATGGACTGAACTGTGTCCACCCCCATGTTCCTTAAATTCAAATGTTGAAACCCTAACCCCCAGAACTTCATATTGGATTTTTACTTGGAGATGGGGTCTCCATAGAGGTGATTAAATTAGGATGAGGTCCCTAGGGAGAGCCCAAATCCAACATGAATAGTGTCCTTATGCAAAAGGTGAACTTGGCCAGAGAGAGACACACCTGGGAGAAAATGGCCTGTGAAGACGAAAACAGCCATTTATAAGCCAGGCAAGAGAGACCTGGAACAGATTCTTCCTCATACTTCTCAGAAGGAACCACCCTGCCAACACCTGGATCTTGAACTTCTTGACCTCCAGAACACTGAGACCAACACCTGCTGCCGTATAATCCAGCCAGCATGGGGCGCTTTGTTACAGCAGCCCTGAGCAAACTAATACGCCATTCCTCTATGAATGGGTACTGACCATTTCCAGAGTTTACTTAAAAGAATTAAACTAGAAAGAATTTCTTGCATATATGTTTTTGCAGAAAATGGTGTTCCTTCAGGGAGACTGTCCTGCACAAATATTCACCTTCTGCTTCCCTTCTAGAAGCTGTCCTTCTCCTCAAGAACCAAGATGTCCTTTCTTGCCTGGGTCATCAAAAACCCACCTGCATCACAAAAGTTTCCATAACTAAATGGAAATGAGTCTCAAATTTCCTTTTTCCTCCCATTTTATTCCAATGCTGCAGAAGACCTAGTTCTTCTCCTTCCCAGCCCAAAAGGTAGTGATGAAGTCAGGCAGCACCAATTCTGCCCCAGAGAGGGAAGGCCACAGATACCACATTAGTCAGCTCTGCATCACTATACCAAAACACCTGACACAGCCTACTGAGGGATTTAAAAAAAAAAAAAAAAAGGTTTCCTTGGCTCAGTTTTGGAGATTCAAGGTCACGGTGCCTGAATCAGCTTGGTTCCGGAGAGGACCAATGGCCAGAGTTCACTGGAGAAAGCAGTCCCATCCTGAGCCAGGAAGCAGAGAGAGGGAGGATCCAGGATCACCACCCCCTTTGCAACAAGCCTCTTGTGAGAACTCACGTGAAAAACGTCATAAGTAAGAACAGGGTCCCAGTGACCCCAGCACCTCCTACCAGTTTCCATTTCTTAAAGATTCCATAGCACCTCCCCAAACCACCACGCTCAGACTGGAACCTATAATCACAGGGACCTGGGGGGGCACCCAAGCCATATCCAAACGACAGCGGACACGAAGGTGTGCTGCAAAGTGACAGAGCTGGTGACTGCACAGTGTAGCTTTCCAAGAGCTTCCCACAGGACTCCAGTTGGCTCTGCTGGGGGTTTGGAAGTGAACTCAGTCTCTGTGGAAGGGAGACAGCTATGCAAATGTATCCAATGTGCTCATATTTACCAGTCACGGGGCCAGAGGTTTTGATCAATTTCTTATGAAATCTGCTTAATTGCTCAACACAAAGCTAGAGGGATCACAGCAAGTTTTCTGTCACTAGTGGGTGAAGAGCAAAGCCAACAGATCTTATGCCAAGCTCAGGTCACCCCTCTGCTCTCTCAAGATTCCTTTAGTTAGCCGGGGCAGTGGTTATAATCCCAACAGCTCCGGAGGCTGAGGCGGGAGGATTGTGAGTTCAAAGCCAGCCTCAGCAAAAGCGAGGCGTTCAACATCTCGGTGAGACCCAGTTTCTAAGAACTCCGGGTGTGAGGTTGGCATCCCAGCAACATCGCTTAGTGGGTAAACAAATTCTTTTACCTTTGTGGACTTCATTCCCTCTAAGCAGGTCAAATTAGATGGTCCCTGTCAGCTCCCACATCCTCTGCATCTTTAGTTGAGCGTCTAGAAATTCTGGACTTGCGCTGTCCTAATTAGCAATATGGCCGTCACGGGGGACTTTCTTCTGAGACTTCCTGAGTGAGCTACAGGATCAAAGGGCGCCGGGTGAAGACCACAGAAGCCATCAGCGTCTTGGGGAACCCAACACCAAGGCCTGGGACACACCCTCCCCTGCTCTAGCAAGTCTCTTCTCTTTCCTGCTCTCTGGGCCTGCCCTCCCAACAGCCATGGCCATCAGCTGACCAGAGTCACTAAGGAAAGGAAGTGGTGGACTTCCGCCTCAAGCCCAGGCAGCCGCTGTAAATGCAGAGAGAGGGGAAAGAAATGACACTCGGAGCACTTAGCAGAAAATATAGCCATCAGTGTGCTGGGGTGCTGAGGACGTAGGCCGTCAGTGCGGGGGACACACATGAAGAAGACAGGCTGCTGCACAGGGAGACCTCTACCCCAAGAGCAGGCAGGCAGCGGGGGGACCTTGGAAGAGGCAGAGGCCTGGGGGGACAGAGCAGGGGAGCAGAAGAGGGCATGGGGGGAGAAGAGCCCTCAGGCAGCCAGGCCGTCCCCAGCTCCCCGGCTCCTGAACAGGAACACAAGCTCCTCTAAAGGGAAGGATGTTAAGTTCAGGTGGCTTAGACAGGCTCACGCTGGCCCGTGTGCATGCATGTTTCTGTCTCAGGGGGGACAGGATGCAAGATGGTACTATCACACCTGCAGCCTCAAAATACCCAGGGCACCTTGAAAAACAGAAAGACCAGTGTGCAACGTGGAAATCCTAACAGGTCAGGCCAGGAAAGCTGGGCCACCAGGGAGAGACACCCAATGGGCAGACAGATGGACGGGAAGATGGAGCTCATGGGCAGCAGAGAACGTCTGCACCGCAACGCGTGACCAAAACCACGTGCACGTCCCATGTCATTTAATAAAAACAAAGTCTTAACTACATTCCTTGGAAAGGAGCCGCCCACTTGCTAAAGTAAAAAAACTCCAACCGTGGCCTGAATGAAGGACAGGACGAACAGCTCTCTTGGGATAAAGATGACCCAGATGGAGCCTGCGGAGAGCAAAGCAGAAGAAAAGAAAGAAAAGAAAATGTGCATGACTTAAAACATCAAAAATTAGGACAGAGAATCTGAATGCCTATCAATAAGCTACCTGTTTTTTACTTGGTGGAATAGATTAAAATAATCCCAGGTATGGAGCTGTCAGTCAGAGAGCAGTGAAGGTATTATGAACACACCTAACATGGGAGCTGTTGCAAATCAATATATGTATCCACTAATGGATACATGAACACACAGGGCAAAGCTTGGGAAGATATGTACCAAACTGCTTTCCCACCGTGGGACTGGAGGCCAGAGGTCAGGGTGGCCCCTGTTGCCCTTTGCATTTGAATTCTTCCCTTTCCACATGTACCAATGTGTAGTTGAAAACTTTCCAGAACGAGAAATGTCAGAGAGTTCCCCCCTCTTGGAGATCAAAGAAACTCACTTTCAAAGTTGTGGCTGTTCCTCTGAAACCTCTCTGGGAATACAGTTATTAGCCTCCATCCAAGACTGCAGGGGCAGATCCCCAAATTCCCTGCCTCCCCCAGTAGGGCTGCAACAGGTCGGTCAGTCCTGACCACAGCCAGGGACCAGGCACTGCCTCTGGTGTCAGAACAAAAGCCCCCTCTGGGATCGTTCCATTCAAGAGTAGCTTAAAAATCTAGAATGGGGGATCTGAACACAATGAGACGTTGACTCCCAACTCTCAACCACCATCTATAAAAGTCTTCAATAAATGTGAGTTTGAGACATGATGTTAGTCAATGATCTCAAGCATTCTTAGCACTTAAGGTAAAAATGGCATCAGCATTCTGCCTCTGCCCAAGCAAATCCAAAAGACTTGTGAAGGAGCAGCAGGAGGTCACTCTGTGTTTCCAGAAGTGGCTGCAGAAGCCCCAGGCCCCCAAGATGCCCTCAGGGCAGGTGCACTGCTTGGTCTCTGGATAAGTCCTCCTGGAGAATCTCTATGCACATCACCTGCATGAAGGCCCTCAAGGAGCTCACCACACGGCTCCCTGCTTGCTCAACTCCACTCCACCCAGTGTTGCTCACACGTGAGCAGAGACTGCTCACACTACACAGCATCCACATTAGGAAGCAGGGAAATCGAGGCAAAGACCAAGTCTCTGGCTAAAGGCTCATGGTCTCTCCAGAAAAAATACATATTCTCCCCATTCATATAATAAAACACTGGGGCAGGAACAAATACAGTGGCGAGAAGGATACTGATTTAAAATATAGATGTTTCACTGCTCCGTGAGAAGTAAAAAAATTTTTTCATAAATCATAATTCAAAATATATCCTGACAGCAGAGATCACAAAAACTCCATGCAATGAAAAATAAATAGGTGAACAAACAAATGCAGAAACACAAAGATGAGGGAAATGTGTTCAACAATTATGGGAATGGATTTATAAGAGGTAAAATGTAAATGGAAGTTTTTAAGATGCATTTGAATACTCCAAAAGGCAAAATAAAGAGTGCAATAAACAACTGGCCGAAAATACATGCAGTCAACAAACTCCCCAAGGTACTCTTCAGTTGTGAGTACATGTACAGCAATACAGAGAGCCACTGTCGGAATAGAGCAGAAGAATTTCCCAGAAAAAACTGAGAGATTACTTGGTTTATTTGATTATAGAAACCTCTGTCAAGAGGGATATCAACTTTTATTCTCAGAGAATTGAGAAGAAAATTATCATAGGAACAGTGCAAACTAAGAAAACCCCCAAACAGAACAAAGTTTTGCTGCAGAAAAAAACAAAAACGGGTATAAGAAAGTAAATGTAATTATACTGTATGCTGTATCCGTCTGTTTATTGTTGCTATGATAAAATACTTGAATCCGGGTATTTGATGAAAAAAAAAAAGAAACTAGCTTAGCTTATGCTCTGGGGCTGAAAATACAAGATAAGGTGGCTCCCTCTGTTTGGCTTCTGGTAAGGGCCCTAATGGCTACATCACAACATGGCAGATAGTATCATGGAGGGAACCCATGGAAGAAGAAGGGATCACACCATAAGACAGAAAGTCGGAAAGCTTCAGGGGCCAGACTTGCTTTTTTACAACAACCCACTCTCTGGGGAACTAATGGGGGTTCCATAAGAGCTACATTAATCCCTTCTGAGGGTAGTGACCCCAAATACCTAACCACCTACTACTCACTATTTCCCCACCTCTCAACACTGCCACTGGGGGAAGCCTCTAGCACACAAAGCTTTGTGGGACACACTCAGGCCATATCCTAAGCACAACATACACCTGGTTGTTGAAGCTGAAGAAGCTGCTACCCCTCATGGCTGCAGCAGGGAACCCAGGTGTGGGAAGACAGTGGCTTCTGGCCTGGCGTGCTGAGTGGATGATGCCGTTATCTGCGTGCAGACTGTACTACTAGAGGCATAATAAAGCAAACACCCAAAAGCTTTTAAACCTCAAATAATACAATACTTATCCTGGGATGGTATGGGAAGAGGGTAGAAGGTAACAGGTGATCTAGGACCACCGACTCCTCAATTCTCAGACTAGGAAGTCAGCACACTGTTGGCACTTGATACATTAAAAAAATAACAATGATAAAAATAACAAATACACCGAGTTTAAGGAAATCAGGAGAATTCTAAAAGAAATAGTTCAAAAAATTGAGAAGCTTGCTTTTGGGGAGCCGAGCTCATGGATAGAAAGAATAAAAGAGGAAGTTATTATAAATTTAAATTAAATAAAAAAGGTAAATTAGCCCAGGGCACATCCAACATGTCCATGTCAACTCAATGGGAACTGATAGATGCAATAAAGTTTCATATTGATGGAGATAGAATGAGGATTTATCAGTGAAGCCAAACAGATGGAGGGAGGCAAGAGTCAGTCACATGCACATTCAATGATTTTATAGTTAAGCAGAGCACAAATAAGTCAATCTCTCTTTAAACTGCCGATTTCTGTACATCTCTGCCCTGGGCCATCTATGTCCCCATTGACAGTACCTAGGGTTAGGGCCTCAGTCACCTGCACCCTAGTCTGACCCCTTCCTGCAGACCTGCTTCTGGCCTGCTTGGTCTTCACAGGAGTCACAGCATCTCTGGGCACACCAGGCTGGAAGGCCCCACTGTGTCCCCACACCTGTGTTCCCTGCCCAGCCCTGGAGGATAGCTGTGGAGATCGCAGCCTCCCAGCCTCAGGATTCAGGAGCAGCATCAGGGAGAAGCACCTTCCTTCTTCCCCCAGAGAATATCCATCAGAAAGGCTCAAGCACCTACCGGGTGAGGTGAGGAATAGTGCCATCACCAAGATTCCTAATTGTCTCCACCTTTCCCTCCACCATCACTTTGGCCAACCTCCAGAAATAAAGACGTGATTTCCAAGAAATAAAAGAAGAACGAGAGCACCACTTTTGATTTGTTAAACCCACTGTAATATAACTGAAATATTCTCTCTCTGGGTAGTTTTGGACTTTGGATAAATTTGATTGTATTTAACATTCCAACTCAAGGACCTTTCAAGAGATACAGGGTAAAAGTTACAAACTTGATTCTTAAAGTTAAAAAAAAAAAAAAAGAAAGAAAGAAAGATCAAATGGATACAAGCTAACTTTTGTCAGTTATAAGCAAATAGAAAAATTTCCTGATAACAAAATATCAAAATTATGCACTTTCCTAAAATTCAATTAGCCTAATTATTATTTTAATCTTTTCCAAATCTTTCAGTAGTAAGATTCCCATCTCCTAGTATTCAAATCCGACCTGTTCAAATCCAAAGATTAAGGTGAGAAGACATAATTTGAGCAATTTGATGATAATCTCATTAGGACTCTGCCTTTTTATTTCAACTGCTTAAGAAAGAAAAAAAAAAAAAAAAGCTAAGTGTATAGATATTAAAAAAAAAAAAAATCCCAAAGGCCTAAATTCCTAATTTTTTTTCCCTTCACCCAGTTACAGCTAACTCAATACAGAAAGGCAGGAAAGTGTTAAAACATGGAAAATGGGGATAGGAGAAGTGGGTTGGGAGGGAGCGGTTGAAGAAAGGTGAGAAAGCAGAAATTATATCGGATACAGACTGCCCTGCCATTCCTCAGGTAGAGATAGCAGGGGTAGATAGAGCCATCTGCAGTGAACAGGAAACCGTGCTTCTTCCAAGGACGCACCGCAGCTGTACAGGCTCCTGATAACCTGTTCTCTGAGTAACTATCATCTGCTTGCTCTCAAATCCTAAGACCTTCACAAACCCTGCTGTATGAAACCAGATCGCTAAAAGATGAAAACACCCACTGTACGGAAGGATCCGTATTTTGATTGATTTGATTGGAACTTCAATGCTAGCTGCTATTTCAGACTCGGTGAACAAGATGGGAACTGCCCGCCCAGTTACTGGAAAGAGTGAGTTACTGGACAATGCCAAGGTCCTTTGCTTTCAAAACAGACAGTGGTTCAAAGAAGTTGAATACAGACTCAGTTCTGAAAAGGAAGGCTTTTGGTTTTCTGTTTTTTTTTTTTTTTTTTTAA
>NW_025999926.1:1332056-1333878 GCF_001458135.2 Marmota marmota marmota
GTAGGTGTTTTTTTTTTTTTTTTGGTAAGTTTTGGGGAACTTCAATAGTGACAACACCTGCCCCAAACTGACACTCAGCTATTTATAGTCTTTATTTATTCCACTTAGACTATGTATACTGTTAACCAGGAAAGTGCTCAAGGATTCACGTGAGGGACGGCAGGGTGCTATTGGAGTGTATTGGAGCGGTATGGAACCCAGGGTGTTGGTATGCACATATATCCACCTTTCTAAATTCTGAAATTGAGACTCTAAATTTAAAATTCCAAATTCTGCAAAAGGCTGAATTCTGAAGCATATCTTGGCACAAAGGGTTTGGAGGACTATGAACAAATAACATGGTGCATGAGTGAAGTTCTACAAGATGTCTTTGGTTTAAAAAACAGAGTGATTGGACCTGCGTTCAGAATATTAAACACCAGCCCAAGGAAGACCAATGAGAATCATCTCTGAAACGCAGACCTAGTAATAAAATAATCGGCCTACCAATTTTCTCCCTCGGGAAAGGTAAAGATCTAAAGTATATTCCCCATTTTTATCCTAACTTAAAACATTAAAAAATATTCCTAATTATGAAGACTTTTTATAAAACCCAATGTCTATAAGCATTTCAAATACAGAGGATAACACAATTTGTTTTACTGCAAAATTTCTCTAAATACACTAAGACAAACGTATGGTTTAGATAGAACAAAATAACGACACATAACTTGAATTGGTAAGGTTTGTCACTTTAAACCTTTTTCTTTTAGTTCAAATATAAATATACCCATCCCCTGTTTTGACTTCCTTTGCAGGAAAGAGAGACACCATCCATGTATTTAGTGTTTAATTAAACAGTTGCCTGTGTAAAGGCAATGAATTTGTTCTTTTTTTTTTTTTAATGCTTTATTTATTTATATGCACTGCTGAGGATCATACCCAGTGCCTCATACAAGCTAGGCAATGGCTCCACCACTGAGCCAAACCCCAGCCCATGAACTTGTTCTTAATTTAAAACAAAGAAACCAGATGACAGAACCAATCCCATTTACTCCAGGAATTCTCAGACATTACATGATTAATGTTTTTTTTTTTTTTTTCCCCAAATGAGTACTCAGACATGGCACATTTCCAAATCTTTTATTACATCCTGGAATTCTTTGAAGGTTGAAAAAGAAGAGAAAAAGAAAAAAAAAATTCTTCCAGTCGATCGGTTTACTTGAGTTCAACCCAATCTTTCATCAGTCAGACAGAACTCAGAAAATAATCTTCAATAGCTTCTCACTTTAAAAAAAAAAAAAAAAAAACTTGCAAACTCTAATTTTTCTAATGACTGTCTTCCTAGTTTCTCGAACATTCAAACAGCAGCAGTGACTACATTTGTACAGTCCTTGGGTGAGTGACTTGGAAGCCATATTGCCCCCTTCCTCAAATATTTAACTCAAATTTACATTTTCCCACTTAAAACTTTTCTCTGAGTCGTCATTCATGGGCTGAGTTCGCTGACAGTGAACTGGGGCCCACCTGGACCGAGCCATCCTGATCCATGTTAGCAGGGTTTCTGAAAGTTTCTTTTCCCAACGCAACTGCTCTTTCTATAGCAAAGACACGCGTCTGCAAAGCCTCAGAAGCCATCCGCGCCTCTCCACCTTGACTAATTTGACTTTGATAAATATTTTTAATATTTTAATATTTTAATCCTTTTCTAATGGATCCGCCTAAGCGGCCCAAGGGAAAATGCTCTATTTCAGAGATGGAGCTTCTGGGGCTGTGCCTGTCCCCGGCCTCGCGCTTCCCAGGACCTCGCCGGCTTCCGCACTGTGCGCCCAGGCTGGAGGCC
>NW_025999926.1:1333903-1410391 GCF_001458135.2 Marmota marmota marmota
CCCCCTCCTCCTCTCCTTTAATTTTTTTCTTCTAGTTTTAACCATGCCTTCACTTGGAAAGAGAATCTTTCTTGTTCATTGTCTGGTGTGCTTGCAGTCCACAGGCCAAGGTACCTGCTCACGCTGTGGCCCAGAGACCCGCAGAGCCCAAAGAGCTCCCTTTATGGGAACATCTAGTGGGTGGGTCCCCCTGCCCAAAGGGCTGTTTTTCTGAGGGCTTTAATGATCTCAAAGTTCTTTCCATTGAATCCACTTCCTTCCATCCACAACTAGTCCCGGGGTCTATATCTAATTACATTAAGGGTGATTCTTTTTTAAGATCCTTAAAATGTTAAAACCTGTCTTCCCTTCCCACCCATCCTTTTTATTGTTAAGCTGTGACTCTTTTGTCAAACCTTAACCTAAATACATGATAAAGCCCAGAGGGTGGTGAAGGAGGGAATGTCACCCACCTGTGACCTCAACAAGAACTGTCACAAGAACCTTCCAGAACCACCACCTTGCACAAAGACCACCACAACCTCCTACCTTAACGCTCTGCTTGAGGGTATCTGTCCAGCAGCTGCCTGTTCAACCTGGGGTAGATGCCACTCTTGTTAGCGATCCTTACAGCCAGGATCAAAATAATTTATAAAATTATCCTATTTCATGGGTAAGGAAAATGTGATATGTATACCCAATGGGGTTTAATTCAGTCTTAAAGAAGAATGAAATTATGTCATTTGCAGAAAAATGAATGGAACCTTTGAATGAAATAAGCCAGACCCAGAAAGTCAAGAGTTGAATGAGTGTCCTCTCTCATATATGAAAGCTAGAGAGAAAAATATTTTTGAAAAGGGATCCCATGGAAACAGATGGGAGACCAGAAGAATTGAGGAAGAGGCTCTGGGGGGAAGGGACAGAGAGGGCTGGGACTAGAAAGTGAAATCGAGCAAATGTTATGTGCATGCATGAACATCACAATGAATCCCACTATCATGCATAATCCTAATGTACTAATAAAAACAGTTCTCTTCATCTTGCCTTTGAATCTCCACCTTTTTTCTAAACCTCCTTGAATATGCTTATAGCTTCCCATGGCTCATGTATTCCCATTGCAAAATCTGCCACTCCCAAATAACTGTGCTCTTTTTGGAGAATCTCTGTGCATTATGTGGGTTTTGACAGGACATTAAATGTTCCCATGAAACAGTGTCCAGATCTTCTTGATAACACTTGTTTGCCAATTCCTGTTTTTGAAAAATCTGTACCCTGAGCCCAAACACAATAATCCAAATAGAATACACAGTATGCCAGATTATAATCACTATGGAGAGAAATAAAGGGATGCGGAGTGTTGACCTTCAGTTGGGGCCCTTAGTCTTTGCCACTTCAAATCTTGTTGGAATGGCTCTTCCCTTCATTTTTTTTAAACCTACATGGAGGATTTTATTATGTCTGCATCTGTCAATCATTAGACTGAATGTTGCTTCGACACGCAGCAAAAATCTCGGTTGTTCTCTAAATGGAGGCTGTAGAAAGTCCACAGGAGGTTTTCAGAGCTGGCAGTGTTGCTGGACACGGGCTCTAGGAGTCCTGCCTTGGATCTGCGTGGGAAGAGCTATCACGGGCTTCTTTAGGGCTTCACCTGGTGGAGGTGAGGGGAAGTTCTAGACCCATCTGCAAGCGCCCCGTCAGCAGTGCTGTAGTCTTTCCCCACGTGGAGACATCTTCCGTGTTGATTACTATGCTTGCAGTGGTTTTAGAAAAAAAAAAAAAATCAAAGTCATCTCCAAAATAGCTAAAAAACAATCTTCCTACACATCAGTCCATTTCTTCCACCCTTTCTTCTCCCCTTTGTAGATCTTGTTTTCCAATCTCTCACTGTAATACACCTAAGTTATTTCCAGACTCAGGCCTCCAACACAGTCACTCTTTAAAATCTCCTGTCCCTTTGCCTGCAGATTATTATGCTTTACATTTCTTTAAAAATAGTATATATGGTATATTTGTTTTCTGTTTCTGCTGGTTTAATCTCCTCATCTGTTTATATTGACTCATTGCTTCTACTGGTTCTGGGTACCCAGTATTTTCCTTGGGTACTTGGTGATAGCTGACTGGGAGCCACTTGTGGTCTTGAAAAAGTATTTGTGGGGATTCGTTGATGCCTAAGAAGAAAGTATTTTCTTTGAAAGAGAATTTGCCTTTGCTTCTGTTAGAAGCACAGGGCACAACTAGTCTTTGGACATTTTAAGGTAAATACTCAGTTTAAGTGTTTTGGACCACACAAGTAATGTGACTTTGAGCTATAAGTTGGAGTACAATTTTTATCAATTCATGGTTACACTTTCTTAAGAAATTTTTTTTTCTGTTTCCTGCTTCCTCTTACCTTTCTTTTGCATTGGAATCTGTGTGTCTCATATTCCTCTCACACACAGTAGTTTTTTTTGAAAAATGGAACTTGATCTTTTTAAGACCATCCATATCCAAAATGTTTCCACTCTCATGTTTGATAGATGCTTTGGGTTGTATAGTATTCTAGTCTTTAAATTATTTTTACTTCACAATTTTATTACCTGCTTGCTTCAAGTGTTATTGAGAGATCCAAACCATTCTGATTCTTTATCTTTAATTGTAACTTCTTGTCTTCCATTTGTAGATTGTAGCATCTGCTATATGTCTCCAGTGTTTTAAAGCTGATAATATATGATGATAATGTGAGTTTTCCTGGGGTCAATTTATTCTTTATCACAAATACAGTGCAAACATACTTTTAAATACAATTCAGTTTTATTATAAATCTAGAAAAAATTTTATTTATGGAAAAATTTATTCAATTATTTTGTCAATGATATTTTACCCTCATTTTTTTTTTCTTTTTTATCTTTTTGGAAGTGTTATATTTTCATGCTGGACTCTTTGTGATACACTCTTATGTGCTTATACTGTAATTTTTGTAGTATAGCATCTTAAATATGGGATGTCTGGGCCAAATATTATGTACATTTAAAAAATTTATTAATTTTCAACATATTTAAACAATTTGCTCTTTCCCTTGTGAAGAATCTCATTTCTTCATGCTTTCCAAGGACTGATTATTTTTGTGGTATGAAGGATGCCTGATGATATCTCTGGCATCTATTTGCATTTTCCTATTCTCTAGGGAGACTGAGTTTTTGGACATTTGCATTATTCTTATAATGTGCTTGCTTTAATATCCTGTGTCCATTTTTCTACTGGGTGGTTAATTGATTTCTGACTCATTTATAAGAACTGCCCTTCTCCTGCCCCTCCGGGGATTGGACCCAGGGCACTTAACCACTAAGCCACATGCCCAGCTCTTTTTAATTTTTTTTTATTTTAAGAAAGGGCCTCACTAAATTGCTAAGGCTGGCTTAGAACTCACAATCCTCCTGCCTCCGTCTTCTGAGCTGCTGGGATTACAAGCATACACCACCATGCCTGGTTTATAGGAAATTTTTTTTTCTCTCTTTTTTTTAAGGAAATTTTTTAAATGTAAAAAATATTAACAATTTTTTTTATCATACTTGTATATATGGTCCTCATTTTTACTTTTCTCTTTTACTTTGTTTTATGACTTACCTAATCTTTGTGATTTTCTGAAATTAAATGCATTTGATTTTAAAATCCATCTATTTTCTTTCTTTCTTTCTTTCTTTCTTTCTTTCTTTCTTTCTTTCTTTCTTTCTTTCATTTTATTTTTTGGTACTGGGGATTGAACCCAGGAGCATTCATCCACTGAGCCACATCCCCACCTCTTTTTATATTTTATTTAGAGACAGGTTCTTGCTAGGTTGCTTACAGCCTCCATAAATTGCTCAGGCTGGCTTTGAACTCTCGATCCTCCTATCTCAGCCTCCCAAGCCACTGGCATTACAGGCTGCACCACTGTGCCCACCAAAAACCCATCTATTTTCTAAACTCCTTTTTAATAATGTCCACTTAAAAATTGCTAAGATGTTAAGTGTCCTCACCACACACACACACACACACACACACACACTCACACTCACATACACACGAACCCTTTGACCTGACAGATACTAATTAGCTTCATTGTGATAATCATTTCATAATGTATACATATATCAATCATCTCACTGTACACAGTAAATGCAATTTTTATATGTCAATTATACTTTAATGAATCTGGAAATTTTTTGAAATAAAATATGGCACTAAATCTTACCAATTTCCTACACTTTCTTCTAATATTTCTAATTTTTAACTTTTAATATTCTTGCTTCCCTCTGAGATCTATATAACCTTCTATATAATGTGTTATGTGAAATTCCCCTGGTTTTTTCCCAAATGAACAATGATACCAGTTTTGATAAGCAATCCTTTTTCCACTGAAATGAAATGTCAACTTTCTCATTGAATAATCTTGGCAGTCGTCAAACATTGTTCCTCTTTCTGGACTCTAATCTTGTTCCATTGACCGGTTTGCCTTTCTTTGAATCAAAATCCATCGTTTTAAAAATCGTCAAGAGAATGAGAAGCCAGGTCACAAACTGGGAGAAATTATTTGTAGAAGACACATCTGGTAGATTATTATTCAGAATCTACAAAAGAATTTTTAAAACTCAACCATAAACAAATCATCCGATTAAGAATGGGCCCAAGATCTTACCAGACACCTTGCCAGAGAGAGACGTACAGATGGCAAAGCAGCTCATGAGACAATATTCCACCTCATTTTTTACTGGGAAATGCAAGTTAAAATGGCAGTGAGATCCCACTACACACCTATGAGATTGGCCAAAATTCAGAACACTGATAATACTAAATGTTGGGAAGGATGCAAGCCTCTCTTACCCTGCTGGGGGGAGTGCAAGATGCAGTGGTCACCTAGGAACCCAATCCCTCCTAAGGTATGATCCACCAACCATGCTCCTTGGTATCTACCTAAAGGGCCTGAAAACTTCTATCTCCACATGGGCACGGGGTGTAGCTCAGTGGTAGAGGGCTTGCCCAGCATGCTCAAGGTCCTGGGTTTGATCCCCAAAACTGCAAGTAACAAGCCAACTAAAGGATAAGCCTGCACACAGACATTACCAGGACCTCAGTTTTGCTGTGAAGCTAAAGCTTCCCTAAAAATAAATAAAATGAAATAAATAAAGTCTTTAATTTTTAAAAGATTGACTTTATTTTCGTCACAGTGGCAAATACTCATAATAATAGGATATTCCTGACATGAAGAACAATACAAAGAAAACAGAAAATTCCATCAGGAACCTCAGGTGACCATGACAGAATTCTCTCTTTCCATATACACACAAGTCAATGGAGGTGATGAACATGGCTTCCTCTCAAAGAGGATGCCTTTATCATACATTTATGTCCATATAAAATATGACAATTCTACTTAAATTTAATAGAATAAAAATCCTAGTGTGAGAAGTGAAGAGTTACTGACTCTATGGAAATAACTTTACCACAAATGTGTGTCATTTCTGGAATGACATCACTGAATAAGGCAAGAGACAAGTGAAAATAAGCAGTTTTAGTCATTTTTTAAACAGTAAGGTTTAATTTTGGACAGTGTTGGTTAACCCTGCTGTCATGAGCTAATTCCCTCACACTGTGTTTCCCGCATCCTCCAACTTTAGTTACTCATAGAAGTTTGAAGTTGTCAAGTGTTTTAAATTTGACTTCATTTTTTTTGTAGCCATCACCCCTTGGTTGTTTATCCTTACTTCCGCATTTGAAAGGATTCCACATCACACCCAGGCCTTCTTAACCAGCACTCCGCCATTCCTAATTTCTCTATTGGTTTCAACAAGTGATGGCACATATTGAATCTATCAGTTCTCCCAAGACTGAGGGTATGAGTCTGTTACCATTACTACATGGGAATAGTGTCAAGAGTGGCCACATTGTTCCTTGGTCCTCTATCCTCTTGCCTAAGATTAGGTAAATTTAACTCCCTTCTCTTTTGGCAGGAAAAGCTGCTTTTGGGAAAAATCTGAGAGTAGCCAGTCCCTTGCTCTAATTTTGGATGACTTGCTGTCTTAGTCTGTTTTCTGTTGCTATAACAAAGTGCCCAAGGTTAGGAACTTTATAAAGAAAGGAAATTTATTTAGCTCACAGTTTTGTAGACAGGAAGTTCAAGATTGGGTGGCCCCATTGCTTTGGTTCATGCTGAACAACATCACAATGGTGGGAACATGTACATAAGAAATCACATGGTGAGGCAGGAGGCCACAGAGAGATTTGGACCAGGCTTGCTCTTGTTATAACATCCTGCTATCACAGAAATGAACCGGGTTCTAAAGGAACTACATTAGTCCCTTCCTAAGGCTGAGCCCCCCATGACGTAGCCACCTTGACCTAGGCCCCATCTCCCAAGGTCCCACCACCTCAGTGCCACCACCCTGGGGACCAAGCTGACAGCAATGAAACTGTGGAGGACAAACCAATCCAAACTATAGCTCTTTCTCTTCCTCCTGGATTCCTAAAGGATACTTTTATTATTCTGCAATTAAGAGATTTGACAAGGATATGTATGGCCATGGATCAACCTGTATCTTCTGTTTTTTTAACCCAATGTGCTCTTTATTGGCTCAGGACATCCATCGTGTGTTATTTTGAATACCTTTCCATTTGCTGGGTCCTCATCTTCAAGGATGTGGATTAATCTTTTGTCATCCATATCTATTATTTTCTCTTGGATTGCTATCATCTCTTTTTACTTCTGTGTTTATAGTGACTTTCTTTCCCTTTTTAATCAGTAGTTAGCTGTTCAGCAGGGTCTGCTTCATGGCTTGCCCTTTCTAACTTACCTGCAGATGGGCTTATTGGTCCTCAAGTTATTTACTTACCTCTGACTTCTCTCCATCTCTCCCACTAGTTATTATTTTCTTTGGTTTATTCAGTTGATCTTTGAGGCTTTTAAAAATTGAATTTATATTCTTACCGAATCATTATAATTATGTGCACTTAAAATTTCTTTCAGACTGGGTTTGTGTTTTGCTTGCAAATTTGGGTCAAGTTCACATACACGGCTCGCTCCCTGGGTCGTATCTCCTCTGCACTTGGCAGATCTAGACTCCCCTTTGCTCTGCCCTGTTTGGCTCTGTTCTGTTGGATCTTGTTCCCTTCTCCTTTTCTGTGTTGCTATTAAGGGTTCACACCTCGTAGAGGGTTCACACCTCATTTTCTACAGACTTTGAGCAGGAGAAGGGGGGATGAGCTTAGCTGGAGTTGCATTGACCACTTGGGGCTCTCTGCTCCCTCAGGAGACTGGGCACAAGATCCAGGATTCTCTCCTCCTCTGGGGAGAGGTTGAGGGCACTCCACGTGGGGTGGGGGCAGTTTTGAGCTCCTCACTGCCCCCATTAACAGTGGGTTCTTGGAGTCTTCTCACTCTGACGAGGCACGTCCTGACTTCTAGCTGGTCTCTCTGTACCCTCATCTCCACACCACCCATCTCCACCAACTCTAAAACCCGGAAAGCTAAGGATGAGCCATGACTCCATTCACTTCTGAAGGTCCCAGAGGGAGTCTTCAGGATGTGGTGACCCCAAGGGGAGGTCCTGGGAGGTGGAGGTCTGACATCTCTGTGGCCCTCTCACACTTCCGTTTCTCCTGTGAGCCAGCACTCCAGGAAGGGCCCCTCATGAGGTGCTTCTCCTTTTCTCCTTCAGTTGCCCTTGGAGACCATATTTGCTTTCTTCCTCTTCCCTTTTATCTGGGTTGGGGGGCCTGAGGAAAGGGAGGGTTCTCTTCCTCCTAGACGGCAGGACCTTCTGTGAGGGTTTCACCACTTCTATCCAAAATTTAATGCCACACGCTTTTGCTGTAGAATTGACATTGTACCTTTTAATGTTAGAATGCAAGATTGTCATTTTTCACCTCTTTCACCCCTCTTTGGATGATTTGGATTGCAAGTAAAAGAATACCCAGCTTCAAAACTAGTGAGATAACAAAATTTTATTGGCACACACAGGAGAAACCAGCATAGTCAGGACTCCATCCTCCGTACTTACATACAAATCAAATGGGGATGCAATTCATCACAGGTGAATTACTTAGGAAGGTAAGTTAATTATGATTGACGACCTCTGGACGGATCTGTCCATCCCTGTGAGTCTCACCTCCTAGTCCTACCCACCCAGTTGCCACTACGCCACAGAATGTAGCAAGAGGAACAATCTGCTCTGGATGGTGTCCCCCAGCCAATCCCCATTGAGCAGACTTAAAAGTGGTTTGTCACCTACTAGGGACATGAGGGATGGACTTCCTTCTGTCCACCCCACCCCCCTTCTTTTTGCTGGTGAGATTCTGAACCAAAACAAAAACAAAGGAAAGTTCCTTAGGGACCAAGGATCATGTTTGAACTCTGACTATGTTGCTGAAAGCTTGGTCCTTGTCCCCAGTGCCAATCCAATAATGAGTACATGGTTTTGAGAAAAAGGAAAAAGAAGTTTCATTGCTTTGCTAGCAAAGGAGAAACACAAGGGACTTCTGTCCCAAAGGCTGTGATTCTGCCTATCAGTAGGAACAGGGGGCTTTAAGGAGGTGATTTAAAGCTACATTCCAAGATTTCTCCAGTGCAGTTGACATTCACTTGTTAGTTTGGGAGAAAGTAATTTCTGAGATCTTCTGGTGCCATCCCCAAAGTCTGGATGACTTTGTTCCTATGGTGGGTTTGTACTCAGGGACAGATAACTCTGCCCAGGATGGGAAGAAAGATAATCCTGTTTTCCCTGGGATTAGGGACCTGGAAAAATTAGGGAGGAGTAGGGAGAAAGGAAGAGAAAGAAACATGCCCATTAAAAAAAATAAGTTACAGTAGCAGAGCAGCAAGGGCTATATTCAAAGCATACAGTGGACACAGTTACCACCACATGTGTGTAGACCCAGCCATGAGTACCCTGAAGGAGGTCAGAAAGCAAGGAGAATGTCCCAGTCTCTGTTCCTGTCCTTGTGTGTGGCTCAGAGCAAGTCAAGTCTCCTCTGTACACTTCTGATTTCTTGTTTCTAATGAAATTTAAGTCAGCAAACAATTATTGAGGATCTTATATTGGTCATGCACCAATCCTAACCACTAGAGATGAAAAGGGGTGGGGAAAGAAGTTAAAAAATAACTTCTCTCCCTCACCTGTTTCATAGGTAACTATCATTTGCTGGACTGGTTACTCTTGGTAAATAAATAATTACTGAAATGGGAGATAGTTTTGCTTTTGGGGGTGGGGCAGGTACCAGGTATTGAACTCAGGGGCACTAGACCACTGAGCCACATCCCCAGCCCTATTTTGTATTTTATTTAGAGAGAGTCTCACTGAGTTGCTTAGTATCTCACTTTTGCTGAGGCTGTCTTTGAACTCATGATCCTCCTGCCTCAGCCTCCCCAGCCACGGGGATTACCACCATGCTGCTCTTATTTTACCTTAATGAAAATCATCTCAGTCCCTAGCTTTTCTCATACCAAGATACCATTCTTTTTACATGCAATTCAATTTTTGACAGTCTTTTTTTGAAGGTACAATCCACGTTTTATACCACTTACCCATTTAAAAGGTACAACTGAACAATTTTCAATATATGCCCAAGGTTGTACATCATCACCAAAATCAATATTAGCATCTTCTTCAACAACAAATGAAGCCCTGCCCCATTATTAGTCGCTTTCCATTCTCCCACCAACACAGTCCCTCCCCCTAAACCTGTGGTCCTAGGGTGAATATCAGTCTGCTTCCCGTCTCTGTAGACGTGACTGTTCTGGGCACTTCGTATGAATTTAGTCATATAATCATATGACATGTGCTCTTCATGGCTGTCTTCACTCACTGTACATAATGTTTTCTTTCATGTTATAGTATGCATCACGATTTCATTCCTTTCCATTGTCAAATGATCTCGCATGGTATGGATATGCCGCTTTGCATTGACCCACTCACGACTTCCTGCTCTTTGACTATTGCCATGAACACAAGCTTTTGTGCTGATGTACATTTTCTTTTCTTTCTTTTCTTTTCTTTTCTTTCTTCCTCCCTCCCTCCCTCCCTCCCTCCCTTCCTTCCTTCCTTCCTTTCTTCTTCTTCTTTTTTTTTTCTTGTATTGATAACTGCAAATAGAATTGCTGGGCCATAGGGTGACTCCATGTTTGTCATTTTGAGGAACTAACAGGCAATCTGCTAAAGGGACTTTACTATCTGAAATTTTTACCAAAAAAAGGAGGCGAGTTCCAATTGTTCCCACATCTTTGGTGACTCTTGCTGTTGGCCATTTGATATCAGCCATGGTGGCAGGTGTGAGGTGGTATGTCATACACAGGCTCTCTGGGGACAAGCCAGATCCTGGGCCAGCCAGCAGCGGGGGAGGGTGGGGGTGGGGCCCCTCCCCTCCCTGTTGTCATTGGTTCCCAGCATTGCCCAGGTTTTATCCCAGACAGGGAGAGAGATGAAAGAGATCTCCTTTCCCCCTCCTTCGTCAGCTTCCCGAGCAGCTGGGACTCCAGACCTGTGCCACCACACCCAGCCCGTCTGGGACTTTATTTAGTCAGAGGAGTGTGACTGATATTCAATTTCTTTTCCTCCATGATTACTCAGCTTATTCGACAATCCATCTTCTCACTGGATGGTAATTAACTTTATCAGATATTGATTTGCATAAATGCTTGTGTTTATTTCCAGTTTTTCTACTCTGTTTCACTGATCTATTTGATAGACTAGCTTTATAATTCTGTTTCTTTTTTTTTTTTTTTTTTTTTAGGGTTTGAAGAGGTCTGAGGGCAAAAGTTTCTCTCCCATCTCATAGGGTTTTCCCTTTTACCATCAGGACCTGGAGAAAATATATATAGGTTGAGCCTCCCTAATCTAAAAACCCCAAATCTGAAATGTTCCAAAATCTGAAAGTTTTGAGCACATGATGTCAAAAATATAAAATTTCAGATGACTTCACGTTATGTCCAAATGCAGGTGCAGTAGAAATGTTATATAAAATTACCTGCAGGTTGGGTGCATAAGGTGTAGATGAGATGAGAATGGGAGAGAGCACCTTCCTGTGGGCAGCCGCCAGCGCTGGCGGATGCACTGTCCAGTCGGGGCTCACAGCTCTGCAGAGCCCATTGCCATAGTGAGAAGCGATTCCACTGTAGAAGAGTTTCAGGGAGGCGATTAAAGCATCAGGGTGCATTCAGTTGCACATGCCTGGAAATCAAAGTCAGGAGCCACATTCCTTAAAACCTGCCCAAACAAAGCAAAAGAACAACAAACTCCCCCCCGCCAATCCCCCCAAACCAGCTGAGCTCTTGGAAACTGTGGCAGTTGTAATACAGGGCACCATTGACCTCCTCATGCCAACTGAGTCTTCAAATCGAGCGCGTGCTTTTGCATTTGAAATCATTTCCCTTTCTATGACAGTGGGGGAAACTGGGTTTAAGGAAATCATGTGCTTTGATATTTCCAGAGAACATAACCTTTATTGATAGCCTTGGGAAGGGACAGCTGAATTTGCTCATGCTCCATTTGGTCTTTCCGCCTCATGGTCAGAAAGTCCTGGAAATGTCAGGTGGGGGATGGTGCGTGAGACTGGGATCTCAGTGCGCTCGCTGCCAACATGGGTAACTCTTGGGAACTCAGCTCTGCTCCAAGTTCTATTGTACGTCCATGGAGGCAGACCAACTTGGTCCAGTGTATGAGAGCTGGCCTCCATGCACCATGAGACCCAAGAAAGAGGGAGACAAGTCCAGAATTACACAGAGCACGATGTCTTGGAGACTTACCAACAGAAGGATGGCCCTGGACATCAGCAAGACCAGGTGGATCCCTGCAATCGGAGTCAGCAAGAAGGGCATGTGTGAAGTGGTTAGGGTGAAGATGACTTCATCCAAGCTGGAACGTACCTGGTGTAAATCCGACCCTGAAGACCCATCCCTCCCCGTCAGATGTGGAACACCTACAAAACTTAATTTGAGCAACACACAAATCACTTGTGGTGACTTTGAAATAATACTTGAATGTTTGCAGAATTGAAGACTTGGGATTTACTGAGTTAAGCACAAAGAGTCAGGCATACTCCTGGCACTTCTGGTGCCAGGGTGTGGACATAAGGCTCTACACCCCTCTAATGGTTTTATTTCCTCAAAGTATGCTGGGAAGAAATGCAGGGAACCTCGGCCCCCCAGGGCTCCCCAGGGGCAGGCATGGTGGTTCCAACTCAAGATGGCTGCCGTCATGTCCTACCAAACCCATTCCAAGTGTATCCAGAGATGTTGCTCCCAAGGACCTGCATTAAGGATCAGCATAGTCCTAGGATCCCTCTTCCAATTTTGGAGAACTTTGATTACCATGAAGTTCTTTCTCATATTGAGAAATTAGAATTCATGAAAATTTTCACTTCCTGTGCCATCTCTCCTGTGGTGTTAAGGTTGCCTTCTGGAGTTAGGATGGAACCCTCTATTGTCACAATAGTCTAGGCATTTGGTCAGCAGAGTAGCAGAGTGGCCCAGTGCATTGACCTTGGAAGAAGACTGGGTCAACTCCCTGCTCTTATGACCCACTAGCTGTGTGACTTTGTGCAAGTCTTTGAACCTCTCTGGGCCTCAGATTCTTGAAGTGTAATGGAAACTCCCTCTTGAATCTGACATGGCCCATGACTACTTTAACCGGAAGAGTGTGACAGAGAGATGCCATTTCTATTCCAAGTTTTGCCTTTCAAAAGGCTGGCTGCATATGTCTTGGGCTCTTGGAGCACCAGACTCCATAAGAACCCCACAGACTCTGTTAGGAAAGACCACCGAGTGGGGAGAGGTGGGAGATGTCAGGCTGAGCTGTTTCCCCCCCATCCTCACAAGACCAGATATGTGAGTGATGCAGAGGGAGCAGAATGCCAGAGTGACCTGATTAGTGCCACACCAAGCAGAAGACCCCACCAGCTGAGCCCTGCCTGAACTTCTGAGCCACCAAGTCATGAGATATTTAAAAATAGTTTGTTTCAAGGCAACGGTGTTTGGGGGGTAATGTGTTACATAATTGTGCTGCAATAGATAAGCAGGACAAACAATGACATCCAGGTGTCCCTAAGGCCAGCTGCATCATAATCTATCAGACTCAGTGCAAAATGAAAATGTGGGTCCTTGTTCAAAGAGCAACAGAAAATGGCTATTCAAGGTATTAAAATATAAAGTTGTCTTCCATTTCTATCACCTCTAAATTTGTCATCATGTTTTTATTTGCTATTTGATGTCATTCTAAGTAAAGAAACATTTAAAGAATAAATGATTCGCATGGATTTTACCATTCATCTCTACACAGAATTGGCCACATGGGTTTTAAATTTTATAAGAGCACCTGACTGTGTACAGAATCACTGATTACACAGCTTGTGTTTTGCAGCTTATATGTGCAGTGTACTTTATTTTGGGGTATCGGGATTGCACTCAGGGGCACTCGACCACTGAGCCACATCCCCCAGCCCTGTTTTGTATTTTATTTAGAGACAGAGTCTCACTGAGTTGCTTAGCACCTTGCTTTTGCTGAGGTTGACTTTGAACTTGTGATCCTCCTGACTCAATATCCCGAGCCGCTGGGATTACAGGCGTGCGCCACTGTGCCCATCCGCTGTGCAGGTATGTCTTGTTCTCAGCAGAACAGTGGAAATGCTGCAGGAAAATAATTCAGCCATTTTCATTTTGCTTGCTGATAAATGCACACTCTCTTGGACCCTCCCTCTGCCTTTGGCTGATGAGTGAGAAGCTCCGGAGAGGAGCTATGCCTTTTTTGGTCCTTCCCTTTCTAGGTCCTCATTTTCAGAATGTGTGGTTGGCTGTTGCAGGGAAGTAGCTTGGGTGAGAAGGGGTATGACAGGGCACCCTGGATGTCTTCTTAGAAGGCCATTGCCCTCTTTCTGTATTTGGAGGAATCCTGGTTTCAGCAGACTGTGTGTGTGTCCCTTTGGGCTGTGCACACTCCTCTTGTTCAGTGGCACACACCACGTGCTCTCTTTGTGCTACGTGCTTTGAGTATTGCTCAACTGCGCACACAGTAGGTCCACGCATCTTCTGTGATCATGGACAGTGTGGGTAGAAGAGGCGAGTGGCCAAGGACGACAGCAGGCAGGTGCCCTGCAGATCCGTCTCCTGCTCATCCAAGTGCTCCATCTTCCCACTGGATTTTATTTACCTACCACAGGTTCAATTTATGAAGATTTAAAAGTGCAAAGAGCAGAGCATGAACCTAACCACGGGGCCCTGGTGGCTGTATGTGCAGTAGGTCCGCCAAGTTCTGGAGGTTATCCTGAATGCATTATAAGTCTGTGATTGGTGGAGTGGTCGGACATGTTTCTCTTGCCTGGCCAATCAGGACACGCCATGCCTTGTGCCCAGTGACTGAACAAAGGATGGGCATGTGACTCAGACCAGGCCAATCATAGCAATCCATGCCCGCCTTCTCAGTGACTAAGAAAAAGCTAGGCCTGTGACTCTGTTGGGGTCTCCTGGATGCTTCCTTGAAATTTGTCAGCAGAATCATGGGGAAAAAATGCCTCTCTTCCTGTTGCATCCTGTGCTGAGTACAGCCTTGGGGTTTGCTAAACCATATTTCCTGCCCCATGGAGAAGGCTGTGGAAACAGGAGGTGGTGAAGCTGGCAAATCAGGGCAAGCAGAGAAGGTGTGTAGCTGGGAGATAAAGAAAACCTTTCACATGTGGTTGGACCCGTGGGCTCCTTGTCAAAACTCCATCTCTACCTTGGAGATCCCAACCGTTACCTACTGTTGTGAGGGGGCAAAATTGCCATGTATGCAGTCGAGGGGAGAAATAAGGAATGTCCACATGCTTCTGCCCCTTTCAATGCTTTATTCACTCAAATTACTCAATACGATTTCACTCTATAGGTTCTAAAGGAAACGACAATCCTTAATGCTAGGCACTGCCATAGACATAATCCATCCACAGCAAACAATTCCAGATTAACCTAAGCACTGCAAACACACTCAATCATGACAGGCTAAGGACAGACATTCCCTCTGCAGGCTAAGTTCAAAAGTCTTAAGCCTTAGGCTTTATGTCCAGCAGATGCACACTCACTCAGACCGCGGTGATCGGGTGGGGAACCTAGGCAGGCTTCTCCTGGCGTGGAGTGGACGACCAGTTGAGGAGGGGGTCGTAGGGAGGAGTTGGCTCTCACCAAGGTCCAGATGAGGCTGTAGAGTTTGAGAGCGGTGAGGATCACGCAGAGGCTCAGGAACCATGACAAGTGTTGGGACGTCAGGTCCTCATCAGGCCTCCAGCTCAAGTGCATCCTTGTTTCGGCTGCTGAATCCCCGTTCATCAGCTCGATTACTTCTACTAAATTTGGGGGCTTTTGACCCCCCCCCTTTCAATCCTTATCAGCTCCACCAGATTTCTCCATGACATCATTTACCCTGGGGTCAGAAACGTCTGGTCTGGTGGTCTCCACCCTGATCTTCTCGCCTTTCCCTCTTATCAGGTGAGGACAGCCTGCCAGGGGCTTCACTCTGTTTATCAGGTGAGGGGAAGTGACTTGTCTGAGGCCACATGGAGGCTCCATGGGTGGAGTTTTTAAAATGGAGTTGCTTAGGCTCAGGCCTCAGGCCTTCCTCACAGGTCCTCAGGTTCTCTGTCTTCCCTTTGTCCATGGCTATTTTGAGCTCCATTTCCATATCTATCCATGGAAAGTATCCTGAAAAATCATGCTACCAGGTTTTGTGGCTGTGAAATTGTGAGAAACATCTCAAGTTGATCCCTGACAACAGTGAATATTAGTTTACATTTTCTACATCCCAGTTCCTCTTTTTTTTTTTCAGTGCATATAACAACTTCTATGTTTTTTTTTTTTTTTTTCACTTAGGAAAGTGTACTTCCCTCTTTCTATCTCCCTTAAGTAGACCTTTGGTTACAAGAGATACTAAATAGATACTTATGAAATCTCCGGGTGGTTTGCTGAATTCTTTACATGCATTATCTAGCTAACTTCTTTAATAGAGGCTGCAAAGGGAGAACAGTTACTGTCTCTATTTCAGAGATGGACAGACTTCCTCTTCTCAGGAAGGGGAAGTTATTTGACAAAGACCACACAGACAGGAACCTACAGAGCCGAGATTTGCACCTAGATCTTGTGTTTCCAGAGCCTCCGATGTTCCAGAGACCTCAGAGTGCATAAGATTAACCCAGCAAACGATTTTCAGGAGTTAGCATAAATATTTCCGGAATGGGTAATGGAATTTTGCAGTTTAGAACACAGACTAACATCTTTATGCTAGTGCTACAAATGATAAAGATGTCATTGTAATCTCAGTAAAATGCAAAAAAAAAAAAAAAAAGAAAGAAAAGAAACATCACCTACGGTGGTGCCTGAGTTCCTCTGTAGCCAACCAGGGCATCCTATGCCTTGTGCCCAGTGACTGAGCAAATGATGGGCATGTGACTCCACGCTGTTGCCACTCACAAAGCAGGTCTGTCATTGAAGGGCCTCAACCACCTGGGGAAATAAATCCTGGTGCCTGTGGGGATGATGTAAGAGGAGCTGTGGGAAGAGAGATTCTACTTCTTCTTGTGAAATCAGAGAAACAAACAGCCAAATTAGAATGACAGTCACATTTGTATTTCACATTTCATAGCTTTTTTTTTTTTTTTCCCACAGAACTGTTGGAAATATGCCTGGGAGTTAGATTTTCATATATGCTTGTCAATCCCTTGAAGTGTTGTTTGAAAGTATGTTATTTCTTTATGAAATGTAGTAATTTGGGCCTTGGAAAAGGTTCTAGGTATTGTTCACAAAGGATGTTATTAACGTATATAGTTGGTAAGACTGATTGTTACTGGCGATTCTCTGGTACAAGTGAAATTAAAATAATGTTCCCAATCTGTACAATCTCCTATCTACTTTCCTATGTAATTCTTGAACAATCTTTATTTTTCTTAAAAAAAAAATGTGACAAGTCAGATACTTCTTAGCTGATAAGTTTTCCATCTCCCCAGTTAAGGTCAACAGCTAGATCAAGAGCTGATCTTTAATATGAACTTGATACATTTCTTTATCTTCAAAACATGGTATGATTTACTCTATAGTGAATTTCTGTGGTTTTTAAAAGTGGAATCCCATGTAGAGAAACAGAAATCTGTTTCTAGAAACATATTGAGTTTTTACAAGATCTCAGCTTTCCTCGGGCAGAGCTCACACGCGTTTTGTGAAGCTAATGAGAAATCATCCTTTCATCACTTTGCCAGCGGGATCCTCGTTGACAGGTGTTCTATAGGCAATGCTTACTGAGCGCATGCTGATCTAAGCCCTTTGGATACAGGACAGGGAGGTCCCCGTCCTCTAGAAACTGACAGTCCAGGGGCAGATGGGCCACCCACAAGTGTCTGATGGATATGCAGCATGATTACAGGGGCAGTTAATGCTATGCAGAATTACAGAGGGTGAGAAGGAAGAGGTGAAGTGCTCAACGAGTGTCTCAGAAGCAAAAACATCTGTGTATGAATTAATAAAGAGATTAGTAAATCACTGAACCATGAGAAGATGTGGGGGAAGGGTGTCCTGGAGAGGAAAAAGGAAACACAAAGCATGGAATGTTCAGGAACAGCAAAAAGCCAGGTGCTTGGGATGCAGTGAGCCTAAGAGAGCAGGGTGGCAGGAGGTGTTCCGAGACAAGTGGTGAGGCCAGGTGACATCAGGCCTTGCGGATCATGTGAGTACTTTGATTTTGTTATTAAGGCAAGAAGAAGTCATAGGAAGAGGGACTTCATCTGATTATGACTATGAAAAAATTATTGGACAAATCCCAGCAGCTTAGGAGGCTGAGGCAGGAGGATGGTGAGTTCAAAGCTGCTTCAGCAACTTAGTGGGGGGCCTTGTCTCTAAATAAAATATGCAAAAGGGCTGTAGATGCAGCTCAGTGGGTAAGTGCCCCTGGGTTCAGTCCCCTGTACAAAATAAATGTGTGTGTGTATTTGTGAATATACATAAAATTAACTATAGAATTGCAAAAGTTAATGTCACCGGGTCAAACTTCATCTATTTATAAAACCAAGACATCACTCATATACAATGAATACACACACCTCTGGGCGTGTTGATTAGCTTTTGACAAATCTTTGTGGATCTGCATACTTGAGTAACTACCCGCACCGTCAAAGCCTAAAGAAAGTCGTTTGGCAGCAAGCACCCACTTTCCCAGAGTCGATCGAAAGTTTAATTTCTATCATCTGAGGTTAGTTTTCTCTGCTTTTGAATTTTATCCAAAAGAAATCATACATTTATGCTTTTATGTATCTGGCTTCATTTTGCTTAACATCCTTGTTTAAGATTCATCCATGTTGTTTGCTCACTTCTTGCTTTTGGGTGGGAGTAAACAGGGAACCCAGGGGCACTTAACCACTGAGCTACATTCCCAAACCTTTTCTTTATTTTTTGAGACAGGGTCTCACTAAGTGGCTTAGGGCCTTGCTAAGTTGCTGAGGCACAGATTGGCTTTGAACTAGTGATCTTCCTGCCTCAGCCTCCTGAGTCACTGGGATTACAGGCTGTGTCACTAGGCCCAGCTTGTTTATTTTATTTTTTTATTGGATCATATAATTGTAATTTATATTAAGAAATGTATATTGTATTCAGCCTTCATTCCTGTGTCCTGGTGTATAGCTCCTAAAACGCTTGAAATCTTTGAAGTGATAGTGAGTTTTTCAGGCTGAGGGGGGTGACTACAGGATGGGAGTTCTGGATAGCCTCATGCTGGTGCCAGGGAACCAACTGTGTGATCAGAGGGTTGGGACTTTATGCCCCATGGGATGTTTGGGGAGGGAGAAGGGTTGACATTTAAGTTGATCACCAATGTAATGAGGTCTCCATAAAAGTCATGAAGTAACAAAGTTGCCATAAACTCACCAAAGGATGGAATTTTTTTTTTTTGAGGTGTGGACATTTCTTTTTAATATTTATTTTTATGTTGTAGTTGGACACAATGCCTTTACTTTATTTATTTATTTTTCTGTGGTGCTGAAGATTGAACCCAGGGCCTCGCCCATGCTAGGTGAGCACTCTACGGTGGAGCCACAATCTCAGACTCAAAAAGGATGGGGTTTAGAGGATTTCTGGATTGGTGAACATGGGAGAGGCTTGGAGCATAGCATCTCCCCCAGGAAGTGCATGGAAGTCCCATACCCCTTCTAATGTCTTTATCCAATCTTCCTCTACCATCTCTCTGTTCATCTGTATCCTTTACAACATCTTTTACAATAAATGTTTATTATTATGTATAAATGTCCCTGAGTTCTATGAAATAACCTGGCCAGTTCTCTGACCTGAGGAAGAGGGTATGAGAACCTCAATTTATAGCTAGTTAGTCAGAAGCACAGGTCACCACCTGGAGCTTGTGACTGGCATGGGAAGTTGGGGACAGAGGTAAGGACTTTTGGGTTGGAGCCCTCAACCTGTGGGATTTGATGCAAACTCTGCATAGTTATGGCCAGAATTGAATTGAATTTTTGGATGTCCAGCTGGTATTGCAGTATTGCTTAGCAATACTGGGAGAAGCCATATATTTTGGGGATCAGAAGTGCTCTGTGTTGAATGTTGAGAACAGTAGAAGAAAATAAGTCCGCTTATTTTTCCTACTGTAATTATATATGTACTCACTGAGGTCTCGGTTGCTTGGGTGACGCATTATGTTTGACATACTTTCATGTGATTGTTAATGCTATTATTTTTCTTAGGAAGTCCTTGTGCAAAAAATTTTGCCCATTTTAAACATTAGATTGTTTGTGTTTTTATTATTAATTTTTTTAGAACTTTTAAAAATGTCTTTGGATCCAAGTCCTTTGTCAAATGTATGTGTGAAAAATATGTCCTTACAGTCTTGCCTGCTTTTTAAATTTTTTGGCTTTTTGTGATGCTGGGGATCGCACCCAGTACCTTGTGCATGTGAGGCAAGCACTTTACCAACTGAGCTATATTCCCAGGCCTCTGTTTTTTGTTTTTTCTTTTGTTGTTGTCATCTTTGGGTGAACAGAAGTTGCTCATTTTGGTAAATAAAATTGATGAATTTTCTTATTTTAAGATGAGTGCTATTTTTTGACCCATCTAAGACTACTTGCCTACTATGTGATATATTCTCTTATTTTTCTCCAGTAACTCTATAGTTTTTATGTTTAATAGAGTTTGAACCCATCTTGAATTAATACTTTCATATAGTATAAGTCAAAAATTAAGTTTCTAAAAGAATCTATGAAAATATCCAGTTTTTTCAGCAATTTCTTTCTTTTCTTTTTTCTTTCTGGTACTGGAGATTGAACCCAGGAGTGCTTTACCACTGAGTTATACACCCAACCCTTTTTATTTTCCACTTTGCTGTGTTGCTGAGGCTGGCCTTGAACTTGAGGTCATAGCTGGAATTATAGGCCTAAGCCATTGCATCCTGCCCAGACTCATTTGTTAAAGGACTTTCCTTTTCCATTTAAATTGCTTTTATGCTCTTTTAAAAAGTCACTTAATGTTCCAACTGTATGTATATTGGACTTCCCATCTAATTTTGTTATCCTTACACTAATACCAAAGGCTCTCTCTTTTTTTTTTAATATTTATTTTTTAGTTGTAGGTGGACACAATGCCTTTTTATTTTATTTTTATGTGGTACTGAGGATTGAACCCAGTGCCTCACGCATGCTAGGTGAGCTGTGCGCTCTACCTCTGAGCCACAATCCCAGTCCCATACCATAGTCTCTTGAATACTGTCCTGCAGTAAGACTTGAAATCACTTATTATATTTACTCCTTTTTGTTTTCCATTTTTAGGCCTGGGCTCTACTAGGTCCTTGTCATTTCCATATAAATAAGAGCATCAGCTTGTTAATTCCTATCAACATCCTCCTTGGGTTTTGATTAGCATTTGCTATAGTTTGGATCTAGAGTGTCCCCCAAAGTCCTATGTGTCCAAGGCTTGGTCACCAGCTAATGGCTCTACTGGGAGGTGGTGCATCCTTTAGGAGGTGGGGCCTAGTGACAGAAGTTGGCTCCTTTCTCTTGTCTGCCTCCCGGCCACCACGAGGTGAGCAGCTGTTTGCCCTGTCCTCTTGGGCCTCCGCACAGGCCCAAAGCAACAAGACCAAGTGATTATGGACCAAACCTCTGCAACTAGGAGCTAAAATAAGTCTTTTCCTCCTTAAAACATTACCTGGGTTGTTTTTTATTTCCCCTTAGATATTTGAGGCAGTGATGGAAAACTGACTCATGCAGTATTGGTTGAATCTACAGGTAAATGTGGGGAGAAGTGACACCTTCATCTTGAATCTTCCAATCCATGAATTTATGTCCTTTCTAATTTCTCTCATCAGGGTTTTGCAATTTTTCAATGTATTGATCTGAATATCCTCACTTATTTCTAAGTATTTTATATCATTGTAAAATGGCATAGGTGTCTATACATCTTATATCCCAATTTTTGTCGACATAATAAACACACAATTAAAATTTCAGATTTAGTTTGGGTCCCAAGACTTTGGCAAATGTACTTTTGTGTTATGGTAGTTTTCTTTAAAGATTCCTTAGGATTTTTTTTTCGTATAAACAATCACATCATTTTTAAATATAAGCAATTTTCTTCTTCCTTTCCTATCTTTATGGTTTTTACTCATTTTTTTTCTTGTCTCATAGCCAGGCTCAAAGTCGTCCAGCATAACCATGAATGGAAGTCGCCTTCGCAGTCTTAGGGAAAAGGTTTCCATAGGCCACCAGAAGCATGAGCTGTAGGTTTTCCGTAGGTGTTCTCTACTGGATTTATGATTTATCTTGTTTTCCTGTTGTTAAGTGCAGCTTCTCCAACAGGCCTTAAGGTCTATTTTTAGTTAAAGGAGTTCAAAGTATCAATAAAGTCAAAAGCCGCATTTTACAAAGAGTGGGACGGATGTGCTGTTCTCCAGGTACTAGCTCCTCTAATCCTGAAATAGGGTCGTTGTGCAGTGCGGGAAACTGAGGTACAGGTTGGGGGAGAACTTTCCCAAGTCTGATGTCCAGGAGGCAGGAAGGCCACAGTGTCTGGCTCCTCAGGTCACAGATTGGGCTGCCTCTTACCCTCAGGCATGGGGTTGCTACCTCTGTAAATCCATTCTACCCTCACTTTGCCATCTGAAAGTGACAGATGGGCAGGTGACTCCTTCTCAGTAGAGCAATACCTTCTGGGAGTGGGGAGGGGACAACAGCTACGTGGTCAGCAGGACCGTCTTTCTACAGCACGGTTATACCTCCTTTCTGCACTGCTGAAGTGCAAGTTGACCCAAAATATATAATCCTGGTTGTGATTCCTCTTTGATTTTCTCAGAATATTTAAGAAAACATGTGAAGAAAAATACTGATTTTTATCCCACAAAATAAGTTTTAATCTCACTTTTATTTATTATTTCTATAAAATAAATATTTTGCTTCATGTAGAGATGAGAAAACGACTATCTTCATGACCCAAAGCTTATCTTTGAGATTTTTTTTTGTATCGAAATAAGCCTATTTACTCCTTATCATCTCAAAAGTGTACATTCTTTCCTCTTCTCCAGTATTATACTACATATTTTGTACATGGGAAATATATTAGCATGCATATTTTTATATACATCAACATAGGAATTTACATAGGAATTTATACATAAAATTTACACATAAATGCAATATATATGCATGTTTTGGATAAGTGTGAAATTGTAATGGCTATCATTGACTTTGTATCCACTCTACATAAGCAACATTTACCATCTCTAATTTTTTTTTCATGGGGGTTACTGGGCATTGAACTCAGGGGCACTCAACCACTGAGCCACATCCCCAGCCCTATTTTGTATTTTATTTAGAGACAGGGTCTCACTGAGTTGCTCAGCACCTCACTTTTGCTGAGGCTGGCTTTGAACTCGTGATCCTCCTGCCTCAGCCTCCCTCACCTGTAGGATTACAAGCCTGTGTCACCATGACCCGCTTACTATCTCTAATTCTTTTCACAACTGGCAAAGTTGCTTATCACTCTCATGATCCAATGAGATTGTGAACGTAAGGAAAATGAATCGTTCCACTGAAGGGATGCAGGCAGAGAGGGCCCAGGCTTGGGTTATTTCTGGAACTCTTATTTAATAGTGATAACAATTTGGGTTTGTCTTTCTGGTGCTATGTGGTTATGCCCACAGGATCAATGTGTGCAGTGGGGTTCCATTGGAAGGACAACCATCGGGGTTGAGATCATGCATGCCCCTTCTAGCACATATGGTATTTTGGTGACATAAAGTTTTCAGTCGATGTGAGTCGGCCACTCGCTCAAACTTGTTTACTTGAGGGGCTGCTGGTTCTGCAGGCTTTTATGAAAATGTCCTCGTATGGTTTCGGTCACAGACCTGGGAGTGACAAACCACATGAAAGGGGAAGCAGTCCACCCAGCAGGTGCTTGCTGTGTGAGGCCGTCAACCACCCTGTTGCCAAGGCTCCCTTCTCTTCTCCACCATGAATACCGAGCAGATTTGCTCACCTGTGGCTGGACTCCTCACTACTGGAGAATGAATGACCAGGAGATGAGTGAATGAACTTCCCTGTGGTTCAGTGAGTTTAGTCAGTGGATGGCCTCTGCCTGGGACGTCCCGGCTCCACTTTCTCTCCCCTTGGAAGACTGCGCTAGCTCCACATGACCTATCTGGAACAGCCCCATAGTACCCTTCTGGGGTCCTTTGTAATGGGGGGTGACTCGGGACAGGAGCTAAGGGAGATCACTGGAGCCCGGACACCTGAGGGAGGTAGAGATGGTGGTCTAGGATTGGTCCCTTCCTATCTTTCAGTAGACATGTGGTCCTGGGTCCCTTGGTCAGGGCCTGACAAGTTCCTGTTTTGGCATCTGTAAGAAGGAAGTTAGAGTAATATTGATAACCAGCATGAACACCAAGTGTCCAACCTTCTGCTAACAACTTCTAGATGCATGTTCTTGTTTCATCTCTGAATTTTCTTAAGACTTAACCCATTTCAAAGACGAGAAAACTGAAGCTAGAGGAATTGCACAACTAACTTACCCGAGCTGCACAGCTAGGACTGGCAGAGCTGGGGACCCAAAGTGAGCCTCCCTCCAAACCCAGGCCACCTGTGCGGATCCCTGCCATCCGTGCAGCTCCAAATGCACCTCCGACCTCCTCGTTTTGCTTCTGTAGAGCGAAAGATTTTACAACTCTAACAGCCCTGCTTTACTTTCCATACAAATATCTTGTGTAATTTTCATACTCTTTATTGAAAATGAGTAATTCTTCCCCAAAGGCTTTCCCAGCCTAACCCTACCTCTGGCATCCAGCAGAGGGCAGCCTGGTCTCACTCAGGGGCATTCTCTGGGTGGGGAACTGAAAATCTAAGGCTGCCAGCTAGCGGAAACCAGTCCTGGCCGGAAAGGCACTCATCTTGCTGGAGAGGAATTGGAAAAACACAGAGTCAGATGAAATTCCATTTCAGGAGGGCCCGTTTGGACATTGTTCCCTGAAAGGCATTAGCACCTTTTTTTTTTTTTTTTAATGTAGCATTCTTGTTTAATTTCATGCACAGAGAGAAGTGATAAAGGTTCTGTGTTTTTCTCCCTTCTATTTATAGCAGTTATTAACATGCCTGTAATAGAAGCTATTTCACCCTCCCTGGAACGGATGCTAAATGACAGAGCGCAGTGACATCCTGTTGCCAAGAATTAGATATGGTCCAGTGTCCCGGAAATTACCCATTTAAAAGAATTGCTGCATGTCACAGGTTGTTTTTAAAAACATTTTAATCCTTCTTCTTTTGTGTCCACAAGCTGCTTGGATTCAGATCAGAATGGCAGATTAAAACAAGAGTAGGGGCTCCATAGGTGACAAAGCTGGCATGAAGGTGACATCTATGTTCAGCTCAGTGGGCACACACCTCACCTGGTTCTCTGAAGCCCTTGCTTTCATTGCCACTACAAAATCAGCCTGTTATGGTGAATAAATTATTGTCAAAACCTTCTGAGCACTCAATACACCAGAGCATTTACAAACAAGAGCGCTCCACGAAAGACAAAGAATAAAAATGTTCTTGTGGGTTGGATGCTTTTTAACAGCTCTATCTGTGCAAATGCTTTAAATCCATACAACAACCCCATCGAGCAAGTTTCATTATCATCCCCTTGTACAGATGGGAAAACTGGCCCAGAGATTGCCAAGGACTTGCTGAAGGTCACCGAGCTCATGAGTGACAGAGGGGGAACTCAGTCTTGATTTCAGAGCAAGGGCTCCTTCTTCTGCCTCTCTCCTGCCTCTCAATGTCAGGAGAGGAAGATCTTGTGAGGCTCAGGACATCCAGGCGATCTCAGAATGGACACTCTTCAGACCTGTAAGAGAGCTCAAAAATATCCCAGCCCAGATATGCTTTCCTAGAGTACTTCCAGCTGGTTACGGAGCAGTTGCATATGCAGAGCCAGGATCAACTCTGAAAGGCCTTCCTTTTGTTACCAAAAAAAAATTCCATCCACCTACATTAGTGGGTGCAGACCGAGGCCAGTCAATCTGATTTCCCCATTCCTGCCTAGGAGGGATGTCCTGCAGGAAGAAGAGATTTGGGGTCAGACACTGACCCAGGCGGAGATGACCAGGGTGGCTGTTACGGGGAGACTTCACTGGTATCCCATGACAACCCTTGCTCAATCTTCCTTCCATACCTGCACCACCTCCATTTCCTCTAGAAGCCCAATCTCTTCCTTGGCTCAGTTCTATGCAAGGGTCGGCTGTCTCATCCTTTTTGTAAGTCTCATACTGAATGTGCGTCTTCTGTATCTATGCACGTCCATAAATTAATATCCCTTTTAATATGAATCTCCTCCCTTCATTTCATAGGTCATGCATGTACAATCTGCCACAATAAAACGTTCTTACTTTGTAAAATTAAAATGCACTAATTAAGAAATATAAATAAACAACAGAGGGTAAAGAGTATCAAATATCCCTACATCTGGCTCTATCCATGGTGGCTCCGGAATCTTGTTTCTAAATGTAAATGAGGCGGGGCCTGTTGGTGACTCACCCATGAGCCTCCTGGCCTGTGAGCTCCACCCAATTGCAACTTTCTCTTGGCCTAAGGGCATTCTCCTAAATCTCAGAAGGCCCATCCTTATCTAGGTTAATCTCAGTGCCATGGATTAATCTCCCGAGACCCCTCTACCAGGTATTGCCAAACTGGTATATGAATGAATGCCCAGCTCCCTCACCCTAGGAGGGATGATGTGTTTTGCATCCTGTGGGGTTGAACTCCAGTGGTCCACAGAGGGGCCCCTTCCCTTCCTGGTCTCAGGTCTTCCTACTGAGGTGTCCTGTACCTTCTGGATAGACTCTCCCCACTTGGATCTCCTGTCTGAGTCTGCTTTGGGGGGAAGAGGAAGAGGAGGGATGCAGATGTCCCCACTGAGCAGTGACTGAGAACTTTCTGAAGACACCCACCGATTGATTGGGAAGTCTAAATTCACCCTCTGGAATGAGGGCTGATGTCCGTTAAATGAAGATACTGTGGTAGGGACTCTCCTGGAACAAAGGCAACGTGTCACACTTCATGTGCATGCCAACTCTGCTGCCAATCTGCTGTGACATTGTCACCACTCAGTTATGCATGATGCTATTGCAACCTTGTTGGAATTCTATAGCATAAGAATACCCACTCAAAATGTGTATTTCCTTATTCAGGAGGCAAAGAACTTGCAGGAGGTATACAAGGCTATGCCTCTCTGCGTTCGTTCGGGGCTTGGCCTGTGGATGTAATTCGGCTGAGACCATGCTGACAAGAAATAAACACTGCTTCCTGTTGAACTCCCCGGGGCCCTATCTCTTGGTGCATGAATCCCACAAGAATACCGACCAAAACAACAAGCTGAAGAGGGCCAACATGGCCTTCCCACTCCTCCTCAGGAAGGGTGCTTCCCCAACCTTAGCGGTTAGGGGTGGGGGTGACTGCAATAGGGACCCTCTGGCTCATGACCTAAGTGCTCTGTGATCATGCATCTGGCCTGTGGCTCCCCTTTTCAGCCCCTGCTTCTGGACCTTGGAGGCACCTTCATTTATGACCCGGGAAAAACTCTTTGCAGCTGATTGACCCTGCTCTGCTGCTCTGTAAGGGTCCCACTTTCTCTCCTTTGTGGCTCACACTCCTATACCAAGACCAGTTTTCACTTGGATCTGAACCACAAAACAATGCTTTTCTTGATACATATGTATCATATATATAAATACATAATATAAACATTATATATATAAGGTCTGTATATATTGCAGAGCACAGGCTGTTATTTTTAGTAATAGTTAATTCATGGATTGTGGGTCCTGGTCTTCTAATTATATCCATTGGCTGTTTATCATATGCCAGGCATTATTATAAGTGTTTTGTTTATACAAATTAATTTGATCATCAGAATGACTTCAGAAACACTCTTGTTCTCGTTGCTTTAAAATTAAAGAAACAGAGGGGAAAAGAATTCAAACTGCCTGGCGTCGTGTGTGAATGGGTCTATCTTGTGTCCCCTCCAAGATTTGGAATTGCTTTTCCACCCTACCTGGGGCTTCATGATACCCCAGGACAGGGACATAACATAGGGCAAAGCAGGTTCGTGAGTTCCTCTTTTCTTATTCACGCTTGACCCCTTTTCAAAGTAACATCCACCTGGTAATGTAAATACTCCCTTCTTTCCCCAGTAAAACATCTGTGCCTCTTATTTTTAAAAAATCAAGTCAAATGGAAAAACTCTGAAAAGTTTGGTCCCGGGGCTGGTTTCTCAGCGGTTGCTACAGTGTGAGGCCCCGTGGAGGCAGAGAGAACCTGTTCAAGAGCCTGATACGCTGTCTACTGTGGTCTGCAAGGGCTTGTACCCTTGCTCTTCCAGAGAGCATGCAGGCTGCACAGAGGCACCTGCAGAACTCGGGCTCAACCCAGTTGGCCAAGTGCATGTGCTTAATCTCCCCCCCCCCCAAGTTCCCCACTAAAAAGGACTTGGAGAGGGGGAAGGGACATCCTGGCAGGGCCCCTGGAAGGTCATCCTCAGCCAAACTGAGCTGCTTCAGTTTCTGGAAGATGCAACCTTGCTCTGCGAAAACAAAGTAAAGGACATCTGCAAACAGCAGGGACTCTAAAAGATGATTCTGAATGTTTTACTCCAGCAAAACAGAAGTGCAAACAAACAAGAAAAGAAGAGGGGTGGGGGGCCCAGGTAACACACAGAAGAGTATTTAAAAATCATTGCCAAGTGGTTCTTTCCACAGCTCTGTCTACGCTTTCTTCCAGTTTCTTTTTTCCTTTAGACCTTGTGCGTCAACTTTAAATTTTGGTCTCTGGAGCATGTTTCTTTCCAAACCAAATACTTTTACTCTCAATGATCAATTTGTGCCCTTTTTTTTGTTTAAAATGAAATATTCTTTTGACAGCAAAACACTAAGAGTATCACAGAAAGTAACAACAAATACATGGAGCATTTATTTTTCATTTAAAAATTTTAACCTGTGTACAGAAAAGTAGACTAATGACCCAAACCCCCTTTAGAACATCCAGGAATAAAATATCATATATGATACATGACAATACAACATGCACATTGACTATGAGAAGCACTCTTATTTGTTATTCTGTTTATTGAATACTGTTGAGGTTAAATAATGTTTTCCTTTTTTTTTTTTTTTTTGGTACTAGGGATTGAACTCAGGGGCACTCAAACACTGAGCCACATCCCCAGCCCTATTTTGTATTTTACTTAGAAACAGGGTCTCGCTGAGTTGCTTAGTGCCTCGCAGTTGCTGAGGCTGGTTTTGAACTCTCCATCCTCCTGTCTCAGCCTCCTAAGCCGCTGGGATTACAGGCATGAGCCACCACGCCTGGCTTAATTTTCCTATTATTAAGTAAAAACTAAGTTTAAATAATTTAAAAATTTTTTTCTTGCACCTCAATTGATTATCCTACATGGAATCTCTTGAGTACCTGGTCTCCAAATAAAAAAAAAATGTAAAAACTGACTACTCATCCCTCATACATGCTTTCCTCTTATTTATATTTTGCATATACATAAAACATAAATCAAAATAAAGATAAAATAACTTAAAATACAAATTATAACATTTTTTTCCTACAAGTTAATAACTTGGCTTGAACACAGCACAGCTAATATGGCCCTTCTTTGGGGTCCAATTTTGTTGAATCAAAACATTTTTGAGAAAACAGTGGGCATTTTTGAAATGAGTATAACTGACCATTCTTCACCTCTTATAAAAATATGGCTGCATATTTATTTATTTATTTATTTGGTACTGGGAACTGAACCCAGGGGTGATAAACACTTAAGCCATACCTCCAGACCCTTTTTATTTTTTGAGACAGGCTCAAAGATGTTTAGAGCCTAAATTGTCGAGGCTGGCTTTGAATTTGTAATCCTCCTGCCTCAGCCTCCCAAGTTGCTGGGATGACAGGCGTGGGTCAGTCCATCCACCCCACATTGTTGATGACAATGTTTTACTCCACTCTTTTTTCTTTTGCCTCTATTTACCTTGTTCTTGCCTCCTTCCAATTATCGATGTGAGTTGTTCTGGTTTCTCCATTGGAATTCTCCATCTAACTTTGAGCAATATCACAAGACTCCTGGTCAGACTTCTGACCTCCAGAATGCTAAGATAACAAAATTTGTATTGTTTTAAACCTCTAAGTTTGCAATATTTGTTACAACGGCAGCAAGAAACTAATATATACCACAATTGCATTCTATCTATAAGTTTACTGCTGTTGTGCTTAGGACAGTTCATGTGTATTTTTTCACTAAATTATCTGGACCACAGATAATTGTGTAAAACATGATTCCTATTTTATAACTGAAAAAAACTGAAAGCCAAGGTTTGAGTACCTCGATGAGTGTCAGACAAGCCATGACGGGTGTGGGATGTATCCCCAACCCCGATGCTGTGTATTCTCCTATGGCTTCCCCCTGGGGTGGGTGAAATCTAGCCACAGGGCTTATCTTCTGAAAGAAGACAGTTGAAGTTTGGAGAAAAGACAAGAAGAACAAAATATCTAAGCTTTCCAAGGAAAGGGGGTGGTTTTCAGGTCTTCATGATCTCCTTGTGCCTTTCTGATGACCCCAGCGGTGGATTCTCTGTACTTTCCTTGTAAAAACTACAAGTGCCTGTGGAATTCTGAACACATGGCACACCCCAGCTTCTTCCCATGGAGCTCAACTGATGATGGGGTACATGCGACCTCCCTCCTACCAGTATTTACCCACAGGCCAGAAAAGTGCTGGCCATGAGGTCTCCTGTTTCTGTACACTGACTACTTTTGGGGGGAAGGAGAGGAAAGCTAGACCTTTTCCTAAAGAATGAGCCCAGCCTCTGCCTGCATTGTGTCTGAATTTCTCCCACCATCGTTAGGCTCTGCTCAATCTGGGTGACAAGACAGTGATAGGGCAAGGTTTGAGGCATGATCCTTTGTAGCCTGACTGGACAAGAGAATTTTCAGGGGTGGGGTCTCCCCCTGGTGGGGAGTCTGCAAACTAACAGGAAGGTGGAAGGTGGCTTCGAGTTTCTGCTCACTTTCTATGCCTCATCTTCTCTATCTTTCCCTCTTTAGTTTCCCCCCTTTGATCTTAAAACAGGGGCTTAGAGAAGCTATCTTTGCTAAAATCACCGACTCTTTACTTGGACCTACAGATACCTAGTGGGCGACTAAAACCAGAATAAAGCTTGACATCTCTGCCATTATTTTGTACATGTCTCCTTCATTACCTCAAACTCTATCATCTGTTCAGTTCTATACATAAATATGTTAATCATTTAGGGCTCGTTCTTATAAAAATGGCCAACCAGGGTCATTAGCTCTGAATTTACCTAACCCATCTCATCCCCCTTCAAGACTGAGGCACGATTTGCAGGAACACTCACCTGTCAGCGTTTACTGCATGCTGTTTAAGACCCTGGAATGGTGCCTACAAGTCTCCAGTTCATTGCCCTTTGTTTCCCAAGAAGAGTGGAGTCTTATAGGCACATCACCCCATGATGAGGCTGCACCCCTAAGCAGTCATCTTAAGGAAACCAAATTGCCCCCTTTTAGGATCACAGGTGTGATAGATACCCATCCCGAGCAGCAAGTGGAGAGTGTCCCCTCAAGTGACAAGGATTTCCTTCCAGACACCTCTCAGAGGCAGAACTGAGATAATGATTAACTGGTCACAGCTGCCCAAGTCCCATTTACTTATGCATGCCTCTTGCCCCCTGCCCCGATTATTTCTATATTTAAATGTCAAGCTCCTGTTGTTACTGTTGGATGCCCAGTTGAAGTCTAGGTCCTTGGTATAATGGACAAAGACTTGAGTGAGACACACAGAAGTAACAGATAAAGTACAGATTTATTGAAGGTGGAGATAGAACTCCATCAGGTAGAGGGGAGTGGGCCAAACTAGAGAGAGACTCAAGGCCTTAATGTCCAAAATAAGTGTTTTACATCCGGAACTGTGGGCATTCTCTTCCCTATATGGACCAGATTGAGGACCTTGACCCATTTGCTCCCATTGGTTAATTTATGATACCTGATTAAATATTTTCCAATCCCCCTCCCCTGCCACCATTGGTTAATTTAGTAAATCTTTGTTTGTTTGTTTGTTTTTCTGGTGCTGGGGATTAAACCTTGTGCACGTGAGGCAATCACTCTACCCCTGAGCTATATCCCCAGTCACCATTGGTTACATTAGAAAACCTAATTAGAATACTGCACACTTTATCCCTATTGGTCATTTTAAAATATGAACCTGTGGCAGGAGTTGTCATGGTGATGAGTCCTCAGTGGCAGGAGTTGTCATGGTGATGAGTCCTCAGTGGCAGGAGTTGTCATGGTCATGGGGTTTATTGTAAAAAGGGGCAGGACTCCTCTCCTTGTCCTCCAGTGGCTTCATTCCAGTACCCTGTCTCTGCCATCTTGGTGTCCCTAACTCCTGCCTAACACTGTTAACACCCTGAAGACAAAGCTGAGACCTTTGATCTCACTTTGCCTTCTCATTATGGCTGTATTTGTTGGATATGGAAAATGACAAACTCCGAAATCATGTGGCCCACGGAGAGGGAATGAGGGAGAAGGCAATACGTTAATCCTTTCACAACACGTTCTTTCCCAGTGACAAGACAGGCCCGGGGAGCAGATATCCATCAAGTCTGAAATGATAGTTTCTGGGAAGAGGCCAAAGCATTGATCCCACCCTAAACAAATTATTTCCCAGACACTGACTACTGAACCCACACCCTCCATCTGGCCCAGTAAAGATAGCCCAAATTGACATGCTCATTAATTGAGTCACATCTCAGTGTAACCTATATAAGCCTAAACTCCCCCTTTGGCCGGTGGCTCATTTTCCACCAGGAAAGTGGGTCCATCAGAGGCGTCCCTCTGTTCCTGAATAAAGCCGGGTTGATCCATGAAGTCTGCGTCTGGCCTGGTCCTTTTGTGGTAACAATATTGATTTCAGTTCTTTTCCTGATTCTCACCATTATCTTTTCTGTTTGGATTCTGGGGAGAGTGGCAGGACCTGATTTTTAGGAACCCACAGACTCACGCCTCCAGTCCAGAACTCTGGGAACACTCTGACTCAGCCTTTGTCTTTTCTCTTTCTTATTCCTTTCTGAAATTATTTCCTCCAAAGAGTTCTTGATATTTCACCTCCTATATCTCCCCGCTTCAGGTTTTTATACTTCAAACTCATTCCCTCCAACAGCTGGGTAGAACATGCACTTGTAAATATGAACTTTGGTCTAAAGCTGCCTCTGCACAATATTTTAAGTTTGGACTCAGGGTTTCTCTGGAGAAAGTGAACTGCAACCTAACTTGACATGTACACAAACTGTAACCTAATCTTGTAACAAGCAGCTGGGTCTCAGCCAATCAAAGTTGCCCCTTGTTCAAACCATGTCCTAAGACAGAGGTGAGCTGTAACATGTCTGGCTGTCTCTGTCTCACTTCCGTTTTCCGTAGGTCACTTCCTTTGCTCTGGCTACAAGCATAACCAGCCCACATGGTAGGGTGACGCATTCTGAAACATTTGGGTTCCAGGCTGGTGCAAAATTGGAGAATTCAAGCCTATTGAGACATGCCAAACTAGATTATTGTAATTTTTCTTTTAACTTAAAGAAGCACTGCAAATTTCCGGATTTTACATCTGATCACCCTTCACTTAAGCTCATTAACAGTAGCTCATAATTATTCCAGTAAATTAAAACAAAACAAAACAACCCAGGACCTTGTGTAGTTGCCTGTGGCCACTAAAATTTTTCCCCAGTACCTCTCATGTTTCACATTCTAACTCAAAATAGGGACTCATTATTATCAATTGTGTGTGTGTGCTACTATTTTTTATTTATATATTATATTGCTGCATTATAATCATACATAAAAATAGAATTTGTCATTATATTCAAAACTTTTGGGGGAATAGTTTCCTAATATTTTTTGGCAAAACATATTTTTTAGAAGAGGCAATTTCTGTCTTCCCTGGAAGTCTAACTAGCTCCCTTATTAACCGGGGATATAAAATGACCCTTTCAGATGGAAAATACTGCTATATTCACAACTCCATTTATATTTGCAGAACAATTCTATATTATTATGGTAATAACAAGGCTGCCATCTCTTTGCTATGCAAATGTTATATATTGTAGCTTGAGTAAATACTTCCTCTCAGCCTCCTGGATTGATTTAAATAACAAAGATGTGGAATGCGAAGAGCAGGCTGCTTTGGTTGAAGACATTTTTACAATCAAATGATCTCTCTCCTAAGTGGTTCAGCAGCTGTCAGCGTGGGAAGAGGTCCAACCAAAGCATGGGATCCCTTGAAACAAAATTCAATTTTGGTGTTTGACAGAAAGCTGACATTTGTGAACTTGAAAATTTAATTCCAAAGTAAGTGAGATTCTTCTTTCTTTCTTTCTTTCTTTTCTCATGCCTTAATAAAAAGGAGTCTACATCCATCCTCAGCCTCAGTGTGTTTGTGTGCACACATATGAAAACCAAAAAATCTATGCTTGTTGGTAAAAATGGTCACTTTACTTGCAAATTTAGATAAAATGGCCCCTTTTCTCCCTTTTGTCTAAGTGATTTCCCAGCTGCTTCTCTGTATAGGCAGAGGTGGAAAAGTACTTGGGGAACACTCGGTGGCCTCTTCATGATGCAGATAGATAGATTAGTTTTCTACTGCTATTGCAACAAATTGCCACTGAGAAATTCACATGAAAATGACCAGGAAAGCATTGTTGAAAGAGCCTTTCAAAATGGAGTTGGGAGGCCCTTTGGAAACAGGGCTTATGCATGATTCTAGCGGCTGCCTAGAATATGAAATTTGGTCACCTCTACCCTTTGACCACAGAAATCTGGAATGACCTGAGGAACTGGACAATGATATTAAACCTAGAGAGTCAAGTTGCATACCAAGAAGCTACTCTTACTTAAGGGACATTTCCACTCTGCTTATGTTATGTAAATCACGCTCAGCTGGAGACCAAGCACCACTCTGAGGGTTGGGGCACTCAGGTTTATTTACACCTGAGGACCCAGATGAGGGTTCTGAAGTTCTGGGTCCTGAGCTGAGGTTCATGAGGGCTTTCATAGGAAATCTGACATCATTTCTTAACCATTACAACATTGGTGGGTTTGAATTCTTGGCCTACACAACCAAAGACCATGCACAAGGAATTTACAGTAAGTGGTTCATGGGTCTAGAATTAAGACAGTAAAACACTCGAGAGAGTGTTTTTGTGAAGTGGCCTTCACCACAAGCAGCAGTAACTCAGGATGACTTAAGTTTATCTCCCTAAGAGCTATATTTCTAAGAACTAAGCCAACGAGGTTACAGTTTAGGTAGCAATTAATTGGCATAATAACCTACAATTTATACCAGCAATTAAGAGATGTAGCTACATTCTACAGAGTTTAGAAAGTTACAAAGTATAGGAAAATTAAACCTTTCCCCGGGCTTTGGTTCTTCATTGCAATGTTCTTACAATTTCATTTTATAGTCAGGTCTGGTGACTCCGTCACACCCAGACATTCATTTCTCCTATCATAGGCTCTGTTCCTTCTCCACATTCAACCACACACCTCAGCTCCCACTTTTCCTATTTCCCTGGAAAAGTTTTATTGGTTTTCCTGTAAATGGGGAGAGTGGCAATGTCTAAAAAATTCTACTGTCACACTTACAAGAGGAAAAAGGGCTTTTAAGGGGAAATTTAGGGACTAGTCTCTGGGGGTGACTATAGTAGATTAAAGTCCAGATGATGGCCTTGAAAAGTCATTGCTCCACTTTATGTTCTGTCACTAAGGCTCATTTTAAAATGGACATGTGTCTTTCTCTTCCCATCTCCCACCCCTTCTCTGATCTCTCCCTCTCCCTAAACTTGTGGAAAATAGGATGACCTTTCTTCCCATCCTAGGCAGAGTGATCTGTCCTTGAGCACACGCCCACCATAGGAACAAAGTAATTCAGACTTGGGGATGGCACAGTAAGGTCTCAGAAATGACTGTCTCCCACGTTAACATGTGAATCACAACTCTGGACAGAGAACACGTGGAATGTAGCCTTTGAGTCACCTCTTGAAAAATCCCCTGTTCCCTGGGATGGGCAGAATCACAGCCTCTGGGACAGAAGTCCCCTGTGTTTCTCCTTAGCTAGCAAAGCAATAAACCTTCTTTTTTCTTTTTCTTAAACTATGTCTTCGTATTGGATTGCCATCAGGAATAAGGACTGAGCTTTCAGTAGCACCGGGTCTGGAGACCTTCACTCTTGGTCAATGATCTGAAGGACATAACAACTTGGCCTAGGATGGGAAGAGTGTTGATCTTGCTTCCCTCCTGACTAGGGAGGGGGAGAAGCAGAGGAAGAAGAAAAAGAAGAGGATAAAAAATATGTAGTGTTTATGCTCAAAGCATGAAGCAGACCCCTGTTATAGGAACACTGATTTCAAGCTATCTGAACCATGTCTCCTAAATTGCAATTCCTAAGATCTCCCAATAAAGCCCTCCTTACATTTGCAGGTTTTTTCTTTTTAAATTAGTTTTTAATTTATATATATGACAGCAGAATGCATTACAATTCTTATTCCACATATAGACCACAATTTTTCATATCTCTGGTTGTATACAAAGTATATTCACACCAATTCGTGTCTTCATACATGTACTTTGGATAATAATGTCCATCACATTCCACCATCATTTATAACCCCACACCCCCTCCCTTACCCTCCCACCCTTCTGATTATATCAGATTATAATGAAATAAAATTAGAAATCAATGATAAAATAAGAAATAAAAGCTACTTCAACACCTGGAGACTAACTAATATGCTACTGAATGAACAATGGGTCACAGAAGACATCAAGGAGGAGATTAAAAAATTTTAGAGGTGAATGAGAACATATACTCAACATATTGAAATCCCTGGGACACTATGAAAGCAGTTCTAAGAGGAAAGTTCATTGCATGGAGTTCATTCCTTAAAAGAAGAAAAAGTCAACAAATAAATGACTTAACATTACATCTCAAAGCCCTAGAAAAAGAAGAACAAATCAACACCAAAAGCAATAGAAGGAAGGAAATTTTTAAAATCAGAACTGAAATAAAAAAATTGAAACAAAAGAAACAATTGAAAACATTGACAGAACAAAAAGTTGGTTCTTTGAAAAAACAAATAAAATCAACAGACCCTTAGCCATGCTAATGAAGAGATTGAGAGAGAAAACTCAAATGACTAACATACGTGAAGATCAGAAGTCAGACAGGAGCCTCATAAGACTAAAGTAAGGTGTGGCAGGGCTGTGTTCCTTTGTGGAGGTTGTAAGGCAGGATCCATTCTCTTGCTTTACCTGGGCTCTAGAGGCTGCCTGCATTTCTTGATTCTTGGCCTCTTCCTCCATCTTCAAAGCCAGCAATGGCCTGATGAATGTTTCTCATCTCAGTTTCTCTGACACCGACCCTCCTGATTCCTTCTCCCGGGTTTAATGACATTTAACCCACCTGTGGATACCAGGATGCTTTCTCTGCCTTAAGATTCAGCCACAGCAATGCACTATAGACCTGGATCAGAAAAGAAGGCAGATATTAGAAGGATTAGATGTAAAGTATTATATTATGAGTTTAAAACGAAGAGTATATTTAGGTATTAGGAAAAAGAGAGGCCATCGAAATTAGCCCTGGGCTAATTGGTTGATTAGATGTAGCCAAAAAGCGACTTCAGTGACCTGAAAGACCCCAGTGGACTCAGACAAAGATTGAAATGCAAGAAGAAACGGAGAACAAAGGAAATGGTAAAAACAGGAGTATATCAAACAATTAAAATGTTTATTTCAATTGGCACGTGGACACTGCCTGCCGAGGTGTGGTGAGCCATCACTATGGCCGGCCAAGGTGGCAGATCTGTCATCATTTGGTGGCCAGGTCTGGGCACTGTATGGACACCTCCTGCGGAGGTCTGCTCCACGTAGCACTGAAGCCTGTGATAGTAGGAGCAAATGTGACTCCATTTTGTTTTATGACTTCACCCTGTAAAACAACCATGCCAAGTAGAAGAGTCATGACTGGAGCAAGATGTTCTTTTCCTTTTGCTATAGAAACCTTTAAGAACACGGAACTACCTAATGGGGCTTTGTTTCTGTAACTAGGGTAACAGGGCTCTGTTTCTGTAACTGGGGTGACTGGGCTAGCTGTGATTGGTTAGGCTTCCTTCCGATTGACTGCACTGTCCCGCTTCTGTAACCTGGCTTGCTTGCATTGGCTAGACCCCCTGAACATCCCTTTTGCGGTTTTCAGGCTTATATAAGGAGTGCCCTTGCAATTGTTCTGGGCTGATCAGGGGAACAGCTTTATGTTCTGGTCAACTGCCACCAGTGTGCTTCAATAAAGGCTTGATTCGGTTATACATGAGTGGTCTGGAAGTCAGTTCATGAAACCCTGGGACAAAGCTTTAACTATAACAGCCCATCCCAAGAACTTACTGAAAGGATAAAAGAAACTGAAGTTAAAGACCAGGCATTGTAAAGCTTCTAAGCTGCAAAGCCTGAGTTAAAATGTAAAAGACCAGGTATTGTTAAATTCCTATGCTACACCCAAAACCTGAAATTCCTGTAGCTGTTAGGACAATTCCCGGGACTGCCCAGTAGATATTCCCCCTGACCATTTAGTTGTTTAATAACCTAGGACCCTGTGCAGNNCCAATGAATGTACTAATCATGTTCGAGAGTTGTTGTTCAATTTTCCCGCGCCTCATGATGATTTGCTCTGATGTATGCAAAGCCCCCGCCCTCCCCAAAAAGAGTACTTAAGCACTGCTCAACCCCTGCTCAGGGCTCTGGGCCGCTCTCCCTTGTTGAATGAGCACGGAGCCCCAGCGCGCTGGATTCTTCAATAAACCCCCTTTTGCGGTTGCATGAGTCGGTCTCTTGGTGGTCTCTTCCTCCGACATTCGCCGGACCCTTACACTTACCCTCCTGCTTCCTGACCTGTTACCAGAAAATGGAAGTGGGACACACCTGAGTAGAATTGAAGAGTCAAAGAGTACGTTTCAGACCCTAATTAGCAAAGATTTGGACCAGTAGCATTTGTATATTTCCAAACACTAATTTAACATAAGTTTGAACCAATAGCATCTGTACTTCTTTGGAACCCTAATTAGCATAAGTTTGAACAAACAGCAGCGACTCCAGTGCTTTATAAACCCCTAGACCAGCACCCTCTGCTGAAGAAAATCCGCTAATGGTTCCCTTTTTGCAACTCAAGGGTCCTGCTTCTGTTTTTATTCTTCAATAAATGCTGCTGTTACACTTACTCAACCTCATCTGTGGATTTCAAATTCACGAGGCAAGAACCTCAAAGAAGAAGACCTTGACGGTGAGCTGCTGGGGTCTGCTGCAACCTGGGAGGGCCTGGCCCACCCTTAAGAGCTGCCCCACTTCTCCACTGCAGAGGCCGGCACCTGGGGACCCACCTGCCAGCAGAAGCCGTGAACCCAGCTTCATCTCAAAACTCTGGTTTCAGAAATACAGGTGGATAAAGAAAAGTCAAGAGTTTGAAGACAGAACATGCCAGGTAAAGTTTCTAAGATCCTTCCACTGTTTGGGAGGTAAGGGCAAATATCATTTCACTTTAGAATTAAAAATTTAGGCTTCTCTGTGAGAGAGAGGAGAAACTCTGCTTATATATTCCAAACTAAAAGAGAGGAAAACCAAAATGAGCAGGACAGAATGCCCTCCATCCGAAAGAAGAGAAAAAGGAGACAAGTAGAAGGTGTAAAATAGACGGGGTAAATGAATCTAAATATACAAATAATTATCATATGCAGACACAGAATCAGGTGTTGAAAACAATGCGGGAATACTGTCTGGGACTAGCGATCACGTTTTGAAAAATAAGGTAGAAAGAAAAATAGAAGAAAAATGAGTGAAAGTTGGAAAAAGAGTCTCATTTTCTGCAGAAAATATGACAATATATAAAGAATCCAAAGGAGAAGTCATCAAAATTAATAGGAGGTCTATAAAATATGAAATTAATTTGTTGAGTAAATTGAGTCTATGTTGTAGCCCAAGAATTTAGAAATATGCTGCTTCTAAAAGATAATAATTTATAATATAAATCAAATGAGAGCATGTAGGAATAAATCTAACAGTTTGATGAAGATTTTTACAGAGAAAATAATAGAACATTTTTCAAAGATATTACATTGAAAAACCAGCCTCTACCTCAGAGCAAAGCCTGTCCAAGGAAGGGACATGACCTTAGTCCTTGGAAAAATCCACAGAGCACTCCTAGGCACATTCCCACCCTGCTAAGTTGTTTATCTACAAATAACAGGAGAGATCTGCTGCGCCAGGTGTCCCTGACTCAGTCAGGCTAGGTGGGGATCCATAGCAGCCCCCTAGCAGCCACCAATCAGCAGGAGACAGGGAAATACCTGGGATGCCAGATGACCCTCCCAGTGGTTTATGGTGGTTGATAACAAGTTGGGAAACCAGGTAGTTCAGCACGTACACCCCTCTTGGCTTAAACCAAACAGTTCAAATGAATACCCCTTTTGTACTGACCAATCACCCTTACCCAACTTGTTCCCGCCAGTGAATGTGCTAATCATGTTTTAGAGTTGTTATTTGATTTTCCCACAGTGTGTGATGATTTGCTAAGGGATGCTATGATGTATGTGAAGTCCCTGCCCTCTCCAAAGAATGTATAAAAATGCTGCAAACCCTGGGCTCGGGGCATCTCAGTGTCACCAGTTGCTGTGTGTGTGCGCGGAGGACCGAGCTAGCTCGCAATAAACACCTCTTTGCTGCTTACATCGATCTTGGGTCTCTGGTGGTCTTTGGGGGTCCCAAATTCGAGCATAACAACATCTTATAATTAACATATAATAACGATTAAATATATCCAATGTACATTTGTATTTATAGTTAGTATATCTGTATTTTATATAAATTGTTATATCTATCATTAAATTATTATTTCATGACATTTTTATATGAAGATGATATAAATTATAATAAAGTACTTGATTCTTTTGTATACTCAGTATTAAATTATAAAATTAACTAAAAGGTATGAAATAAAAGCTACATATACACCATTGTTGGAGAGGACTACTTTGTATAGTAGAGATATTATTTCTCCTCTATTGGAATTCTATTAAAATATCAAAGCATGTCTTTGAGGTTCTTGATAAACAGATTTTAAAACTTAGATCACATGTTAATTTCCAGAACAGATAAGATTCCTGAGTTGCAGTGAGTTGAAAGTGTGTAGGGGCTGGGGCTTGTCCTGATGTTCTCAAGATTTGCTGAAAGGCTACAGTAGTAAAAAAATGTGTGACATTAGTGCAGAAATACACTGGTGAATCAGAATAGAATAGAGAGCAGAGAAATATGCCAAGCATATTAAAATCCCCCTTTATGAAGAGATAGCTTCATAGTTCAGCTGGAAAAGGAGGGACAATTTTATAGGTTATTATATATAGGAAAAATTAGGATTATTTTTATATAGGATTATTTTAAGGGAAAAAAACCGTATAAATCTCACAGGAAAAGATAGAAAATTTCTATTCAATTATATTACAAAATTCCATTCATCAAAACACACAATACAGTTTTCAATTTATAAAACCAACAAAGAATTGCCAAAATATATTACAAACTTTCATTATAGCAATAAGCAATGGTAAATTACTTAGTAGAAAATGTACAAAAGACCTTGTAAGGCCATTTACAGATAAGGAAACACTAAAACATGGGGCTGAATTTCATTATTCGGAAAACAAAGAGGGGCAATGGAAATCTTGCCTATAACTGGCAAATGTACACAGCCAGTTTGTAAGGTAATTTGGCATCATTTGGTAAATTAAGAAATGCGCATTTCCTAAAATTCTTAGAAAAATTTCTCCAGAGAAATTCTTGCAAATGTTCACCAATAGACCTGGACAAGAATCATCAGAATATACTATTCACAATGGCCTCAAACAAAAATTCAAATGGCTATCAGCAGTAGATTACACATACACACACACACACACACACACACGTCCTAAATATACAGTAATGAGACTCAGTGACTTATACTATGAACATTAATGAGTGAAAGAATTCCTCACACAACGACACTTCGCCGGGAGAATTCCAATTTTATTGCAAAAGGCTGTGTGCTTATATAGATCTAAGGGGAGATGGTAGGGCTTAGATAAATGGCAGGCAACCCGTTTATTGGCAAGTTTTTCCAGATATCAGCTCCGCAGCCCAGGAATTAGTTCTTATTGGGGCTAAGTTTCCCCACCAGCGAGTTTTGAAATTGGCGCCAGTGGGAGAGTTCACACGGGCGGGAACTTTTTGCGCCACTGCAGAAAAGAGGAAGGTAGGAAGAAGAGGTCCTTAGGCGCCATGTTGGGGTTTTTCTCTGGGGTACGGCTGCCGTTTATACTTTTCCCAACAATGAGGATGCATTTAAAAATACAATTCTGTAAAAACAGGATACACGTAATATAGGTGTAGAAACTCCCAAACAAAGCAAAAATCAAATAATAAATTGTTGAGAGATAGATACTTACATGGCAAACAATAAAAAAAAAATAAATGAAATTCTAATAGAAGGTAGAAACAATATCAGGGAAATTTCACAAAAAAGTTTTAGAGACACTAATACTGTTGTATTCCTTAGACCATATTGTTAACTGAATTGTGTTTCTCCCACAAATTCATGTTTTGACTTCTTAGCCCTGAATGGGACTGTATTTGGAAATAGTTACTCCTTGACAGAATGGGGTCACATCTCAATAAACCCAGTTTATATCTTATAAACCCAGAGAATATCTCAGGTGGAAAATGCATTCTGCACACCTACCCTGACAGCCTGGCCTCTCCCACTTCAAATATGCTCATAACCCTTATGTTAGCCTACAGTTGAGCAATATCTAACACACACATATCAAAGTGTTGACTGTCCATGCCCACACACAGACAGATGCTTCATAGACATCACGGGATAATCAAAACACAGCCATCAAACAAACACTGGTGACACAATGCACCATGGGATACTGGTGTTCCCTCTCCATGACTGTGGGATTGTGGAGCTGTGGCCTCTTGCTGCCACCCTCATCACAAGGGAGGACCAAACTGCACATCCCTGGACCAGGAAAGGATCAGAATTCAATGTATGGCTTCTACTGGATGCATACAGTTTTCACACCATTTTAAAGTTTGTAAAATGGAAGACTTTAAACTGGAGATCATCTGTAGTGCCTTTATAGAAATAAACAAGGTTAAATGAGGTTTTAGGGATGGGTCCTGGATCAAAGGATTAGTGTCTTTTTAAGAAATACCTCAGATTTCTCCTTTCCTCTTCTCTCTCTCTCTTCTCTCTCCTCTCTCTCTCTCTCTCTCTCTCTCTCTCTCTCCACACACACACACACACACACACACACACGAAAGGTCATGCAGCAATGCCGCAGTCTGGCTGGGCACAAATCATGAGCCACTGAAGCAGGAACAAACTTTATTTCTGAACTCTACCAGGACACTCCACACACGCTCCAGGGAACTCTCCCGAACGCCAAGCGGCTCCTTCGGGAACCACCAACCGGAAATCCCTCCTCTGGCACTTCCCCAACCAATGGGAACTCTCCGGGAATCCCTCTCCAAAGTAGTGCGAGAACTCCAAAGTAGCAGGCTGATGCAGACAGCAGGGGTCTAATATTACAATTGAATACACAGCTTAATATAACCATCATCATCTCAATGACTTGCTGGTGGCACCTCTCAACCACTCTGTTCTGGCAAAAATGCCATGCGTCATTCGGACTGGGCTATGGCTCTCAGCACAGCAACATGGTGGCTATTCAAGAGAAGAGGCCTCAAAATGCGACCTACCTAACTGAAAACTTGACCTTGGAGTTCCAGCCTTTGGAGCTGCAAGAAATAAATTTCTATTGTGTACGCCATGCAGTCTATTGCATTTGTTAAGGCAGCCCCAGCAGATTAATGCCAGCAAGTCAATGGATACTTATTTCTCTCGTATCTATTTTATATTCTCTTTTGTGTATGAGACATATTTAATAAACATATTAAATATTTAATAAACATGAAATAGGAAAACATGTGTAGATTGCAGTCTATTGCATTTAGCAAGATATTTCAAATATGAAGTCATAAAATGATAAACTATGACCAGTTTTTTTTAAAGGTTCAGGATGAAGACTATAAAAGTTAAAAGAAAATGTTACAATGTGTTCAAAGTCAAATAAGCACACGTCACAGTGGTGATCAATAGAGTTCATTAGGGTGAGCCAAAGAACTAACCCTGTGGTTTTCACGGAGACAGTCATTTACTGGCAGCCAGACTTTGCAAAACAAGTTCCCTGGAGAGGTCTTCATGGGACAGAGGCTAGTGGGAAATAGATTCAGAAAGACAACTAGTTTTCTGGTAAGCCATAAAACGAACCACTTTGATGGAACTATGTGGAAAGTGGGGCTTACAATACGATAAGGGATAAGGGGAGACTATCAGATTGTAAGAGAGTGAGCTCTGGCCCCACCACAATTGGACAGGCAATAGTGATTCCTCTAGATTTGCTTTTGAAAGTTTCACAGGTGTCCACCCTATCCTCAGGGGACAGCGTAAGTGAGGAAGCTCTGTACAATTGCTTGGAAATAAAATCTCTCTTTCCACAGTGGAAGGGCTTTTGTTGTTGTTGTTTGTCTTAACTTTCCACAATTTCAGAATGTGCAAAGAGAAAGTTGGTCTTTATTTTCCATACGTTTCTCCCATGACTCTCAACTTCTTTTGGCTGTTGGAAAGGGGAGAGCATTGAACTTTGAAAATTATTGGTAATTACAGGTTCTTGTGGTTGAAATCTACTTTTAAATGTTCATATTGTTCATTATTTATTTTTGAGGGTTAGGCTCTTCATCTTTCCAACATCCTCTCCCTTTACTTGTTTTCTTCCTTCCCAGATGGCTTCTAGGTAAGGTGCAGGTAGGGGTCAAAGGACTGGTGGGTATGGGAGATGTTCTTTGGATTCCTGCGGGTCTTGGCTGCAGGCTGACTGAGCTATTCTTGTATGGCCCATGGGTTGGATTCCATTGATGTGCAACTGATTCCCTCTGACCTTTAGATGTCCTGGCCCTTCTCCCTGCTTGTTTTAGATGTGGAGTTCTGCACACCGCAACCCCAATTCCCAACCATTATAGCATGCTCCACTCCTTTGTAGGTCCCCTAGGGAGTACCCACAAAATATGACTCTTTTCATGTGTAGATGGGTGATTGAGAACAAGGCTCCCTGACTCTGGCTTACCTATTGGTATGGTTTGGGTAAGTCCTCCGATTTTCTTTTTGTGTGTGTGCTGTATGTTAGTTGTGTTTGGAGGTGGGACCTGTGAAGAGAGGTTGGGTCTTGAGAGCTCTGAACTCATGAATCCACTTATGGATTGATGGACTACTGGGTCATCACAGAAGTGACTTTTTTTTTCCAAAAGTAAACTCTCTCTGGCCTTCTTGCTCTAACTCACCATGGGATACCCTGCACCATGTTATGATGTAGCAAGAATGTCCTCAGCAGATGCTGGTGCCATGTTCTTGGAGTTCCCAGCTCCTAGAATTATGACTTAAGTAAACCTCTATTCTTTACAAACTACCCAGTCTCAGGTATTTTGTTATAGCAACAGAAGATGGACTAAGACTCTTGCCTGGCCATTCCTTCTGACATTGCTGCTCTTTTGACTTCATGGCATGTGGGTGTGATATCATATCGAGGACTCTGAAGATCTTCAGACCATTTGGATTATCCTTGGGGAATGTGGGTCTTTAGCTTCATGTCTCTCTAGAGGGTTCTCTAGATCAACCTCATCCTCATCTGATTGTCTTCAATGCAGTGGAGCAAGAAAGAATTCTGGCATCTCATTTCCTCACCCTTCCTTAGTCCTTCTCTGTCCCAAACTCCTTGATCTTGCAAGAGTGAGCTTTTTTGTGGTCTCATTTTCACTGTGAGGGGATTTCCCTTTTCCTTGCTTGTTGAGAGCCATCCATGGGCTGTATGTGTGAGCTATGTGCATTTGAGCATATGAGGGGACTGGTCTTGTGTTATGTGCTTTTGGGGCTGTGTGACACATGTGTGCCTTTTCTCTCAATCTGCCTTTGATCCCATACAGCACCTGAGATGGGTGTGGCTTTCCAAGATGTCAATCAACCTGCTGGCCACAGACATCACCAAGCAAGACTCCACCCTTCAAAACCCAATCCCTTGCCTTATTTGGGTGGAATATTCTATGAATGGCTTTTCCCCCATAAAAAGGGGGTTTCAGGTGTGCTCTCTCTATTGACTCTTGCCTCCATTGCTCCCCTTGCCTTCCAGCGTGGGAGCTGACACCTGAGGTCTCCGAGCAGTCCCTGACCCCCCATGTCTTTTCCTGGGCATGACATGAGGTGTTACAAGCTTGGTTTTCATGGCCCAAAGGAATTTTCCCAGATGAACTGCATCAGGCTTGCAAGAATTAGGGAATGGAAATAATGAGATGACTAAGAACATAAGAGAAAATAGGATAAACATTTTCACATGCCTTAAAATTGCCCCCAATGCATGGGATATTCCAGTAGCTGTGCATTATGATGAAACCAAGTGCATCTTACTAGTAAGGTGGTTGGGGACCATTTTGAGAGCAACTTGAATGTGGGTGAGTTATATAACTTCCCAAGTCCTGAGAAACATATTATATCCAACTGCAGGATCTCTGCATTGATTCCATTAGAAAACTCCTTTGATTTTATGTGGATGCTTATTTCTGGTTTCCAGGTGCTTTTACAGAGGTGAAAAGTGTTGCCCACTGATTCAGGTGTAGGGCGAGTATTGAATTTATCATTCAAGCTGGGACTTTGGAGATTGAAAGTAAAAGGTGTGAATAATTCTTATGGGACGTGGGCATAAAGCAGAAGTGTTCTGGGTAATCTGTCATTTACTGTCGGGGTTTTTAGCGCCCCCCACCCCACCGTTTCCTCCTGACCTTTGGGAGAGATGGGGAAAGCACACCCCGACCAGGCCGAGCCAAGAAAGGCAAAGGTCACACCCAGCCCTCCCTGGCTGGAGGACAATCAGACACGCCAGGGAGACCAGTCAAAGCAGGATCTCGTTTATTGAGGAAGTACACACAGCTAATATACTGCGCAGCAGCCAATCAGGATAAAGGTCAGAGGGGTGGTGCAAGTTCACATGTCCACCCATCCGTGGTCTGTAAGGGAAGGCACGAGCTGTCCACGAGGGTGGAAGAGTCCTGGACCTATCCTGGAGGTGCTCTGTTTTTCCCGTCACCACCCACAGCACCGCCTCCTGGCTGATCCCCAGGCGCTGTCTTAGCCACAGGTGCGGCCCCTAGACCGGGCAGCGGGCAGCAAGTCAGCAAGCTAGGTTTCCTCCTTTCTAATACAACATGCCCCACATGCCACATCATGCCCTACAATTTACCTATGACAATTTTTTTTGTTTTCATTTTAAGCGCATTACTATTCATATGTATTTTAAATGTTTTGTGCCAGCCACTAATATCTAATAGATTCAGGCAAGGAGGTAATTTAGAGATGAGATGTTGAATTCCTAGTGTGGTGAAAATCAGGTTCTTGAATCTTATGTTTATAAAACATTATTTTGTAAGATAGGATTACTAGGAACTGCCATCTTAAATTTAATCCATTTTATTTTTATAGACCCATCTCTACTTTAACTCACATTTTATACGATGTTTGAAAACATTGAAATTGTAAACAACCAGTCTTAAGAGGCCTCAAGAGGTTCAGCATCCAGCACTGTTTTAAGTGAGTCCCATCCTGGAGTGGACCCCAGTCTGCAGTTTTAGAGAGCCCAGTGGGCAAGGTCTGCCTCCTCTGTATAATCTGACCTCTGGGACAGGCAGTGGGCCAAGGGCAGCCATATCAGGACATCTGGGTGGAATTTGAATGAGTAGGCCCTGGTCTCCATGAGGCTATGAGCACCCCTTCAAGCCTGTGGGGGTAGGGAGGGCAAGAGGGGGTGGCGACAGGGCGTGTTCCAGAGAAGAACCCCAAAGAGTTAAACAGTCCAAATGTGAATTATAAACTTATTGTGTAGCCGTATGTTCCCAGGAAGGAAGTCAGAATATGTTCTCTTTAATAGGTTGTAAGCTTGATTTATAGCTTTTAAATATTTAAATACAAAAATATGGCATGAAGGCTCCGTCTGTGCTCCTGCCCGTGTGACTCGTGCTGCAGTGGGAGAGTCTGTCTTCAGCAGTGGGGAGCTGCAGCGTGCATGATGGGATTTCCTCCATTTTTGAACACAGTTAAAGGTTAAGAAGCTTTTTATAACAAGTCAAGTAAAACTTCATCTCTTTTTTTACACCATTTTTGGGTCTCCCAAACTATATTTATATGAAACTCTTGGATAGTTTAAATTTCTCCTAACTTAGAATATCTTCTCTAGTTTTTCTCATATTAATGTTGATTTTCTGTCCAAAGTGTTTCCTCTGATTTTTAGTAAGAAAATTAAAGGAAAAAATACAAGGCTTACAAGTAAGTTTATAAAAATAAAATCTTAGAGCGTTATAGCACATAGCAATTAAAAATCATATTCCTTTACAAAATTCCTTTTGCTTATTTCATTAGATACGAATGGCAGATCTATTATTATTCCTATTTTGTAGATAGGAGAATTTCAAATGAGTTATGTAGTTTTCCTAAAGTTCTCAAACTCTCAGGTCTTCAGACTGGCTGTACTTACAGGTGATTTGGCTCCAGGAGAGTCCCTAAGTTGTGGGTCCTTTATCTAAAATGCTTGGATTTCAGATTTTTCTAATTTTGATTTATTTGCATGTGTGTTATAGGTTAGAATGTGGTGTCCCCCAAAATCTCACGTGAAACAATAAATAATGTTCAGAAGTGAAATGATTATGAGAGCTGTAACCTAATCAGTGCATTAATCCTCTGATATGCATTAACTGGGTGGTAACTGTAGGCAGGTAGGAGTGTGGCTAGAAGAAGTAGGTCACTTTGGGGTTTATGTTTTCTCTGTGCTTTTGGTTGCCGTGTCTGAGCTGCTTTCGTTTATACTCCTTTCTGTCATTATACTCTGCCTCATCTTGAGCCCAGGGCTATGGGCCAAATATTGGACTGAATCTCTGAAACTGTGAGATATACACAAAAGACATTGTTTTCCTCCTCTAAGTTGTTCTTGTCAGGTCTTTTGGTCACCACTATGCAAAGCTGACTAAAATGAGCCGATAGAGTAGGATATTTTGGGGATCAGTCTGCACAGGAAATTCATTTATGTCTCATATACAACTCATACACATACTTTGTACAGTATTTTTAAATAATTTTGTGCATTCAAGAAAATTCCCTAGTGTGGAATTTTTCATTTGTGATATCATGTTGGCTCTCAAAAAAATTTATGCAACATTTTAAGTAACTTTGTGCACAAAATGAAGTTTCACGATGTGGAATTTTCCATTGGTAATGTCGTGTTGGAATTTAACAGTTTTAAATTCTGGAAGATTTTGTATTTCACATTTTCAGATTAGAGATGCTCAACCTGAGATTTCTCAATCTCAGTTTCTTTATGTATAGAAAGCAATGATCTTGGGTCAAAGCTGCCTGTAAGCTTCAGCTGGCCCATGTAGATGAGATCCAATAGACGGGGTGACATCCAAAATCTTGGTAGTTTAAGACAATAATGTAGAGTTGTCCATGGGTCTCTGGTTTCCCAGCCTTTCATCTAGTAGTCTAGACCGGTCACTTATATGACTACAATTGGCTGGAGACTTACTGTGATGGCCTCACCTGGCTCCCCCATGATCCTTCATCCTATGTGGTCCCATGTGCTAGTAGAAGTACCTAATGTGGAGAGTGCAAAGCCCCTGAGGGATGGCCTCAGGAGCTAACCACTGTCCCTTGGTGAATGCCAAGGACACAGTTCACTCAGATTCAGCGGGTATGGAAATAGCCTCCACCTCTTGAAGGGAACAGCAGCAAAGACTCTTTGCAAAAAGGTGTGGACCCAGGGAAGCCTGACACACTTGAAGCCATCAAGGCAACAATTCACTACCCACAATCTTCTAAATCTTCTACTCCAAGCCCTGCCAAGGTGCTCAAAGTTTCATCCCAGCATTGGGTCTGAAGTCATGATCTTGTGATGCAGATTAGGGCTATTTGGGTCCACCTCCTCTGGGCACATCTTCCTGGGGAGTGACTCTCATGGTAGGAGAGACAGTGGAGAAGGGGTAGCTTATATCGGGGAAGCTTGCTCATGGACTTTGCAGCGTGGGGTAGCCATTTTCAATGACTCCAAATGCCAATGCATTTTGTTCCTCTAGCCTTCTCTCCTCCTCACTGGCAAAGTTAAAAATGAGGGCAAATGCCTGGTCGGTCACCTATTGGGGACCCCTGGCTGGACCCTCTCTGGCTAGAAGGGATAGCCAGTGAGCTGTAACACTCAAGGTGAAATCCCCTGGCTCAGGTGGAGAGCAATTTTAACAAGCCTAAGATCGGATCTGACCATTCTCTTACCTTCTGGGTATAAAAGTTAAGCTTTCTACATCAAAATCTACCAAGAAAGGCTGCTATCTAATTTGGGAAGGCCTCTTAAAAATTGTTTTACAGTTGTGCCCAGTGTCTCAATAGCTTTAATGCTCACATTAAATACGCAGCTGTAACCATTTGAAAGCAGCGCAGAGCCTCATCTGCTTTCCAAGACAGCAGGACTTTCCCTGAGTAGTGCTCAATGGTCACCATTAAAATCTTTCTGTTTTGGGGCTGGGGATGTGGCTCAAGCGGTGGCGCGCTCACTTGGCATGCGTGCGGCCCGGGTTCGATCCTCAGCACCACATACAAACAGAGATGTTGTGTCCGCCGAAAACTAAAAAATAAATATTAAAAATTCTCTCTCTCTCTCTTTAAAAAAAAAAAATCTTTCTGTTTCCTTCTGACCCCAAAATCTTAGTGCGTAAGTGCTATGCATGTGGGGATCTCACCACTGAATTGTTTTCTTAGCCTTTGGCATTATTTCCAAATGAATTGTATCCTGTAAGCAGAAACCTCAGGAAAAAAAACACAAATAATCAATAACAGTCCTATCTTGATAATCTGAGAAAAGCCCTTATTGAGTTTTCAATTGCTTTAACATGCACAAAACTTCCTGTGTGTCAGAAAGACAATTTCTAGACTCATTTGTGTACATAATCGCCTGCATGTATGCATATGTAATGATATACAGATACATGATGATGCATACACGTTCATGTACAATGATAGAAACAATGAATGATACAGTTGTAGTAATGACTGATACACATACATAATGATACACATAAATACATAATGACACATGCAAATTCAGAATGATTGACACACAAATATACATACACAGTAACATGCACACATACATACATATGATACATACATAGACAGTAGCATACTTACACACATATATGCAAGTATAATACAGACACATGTACATACATATATATTCAGAGTGATACACATCAACACGTTACTAATATGTAAAGTATATGGCCTCTGTCGCTTTAAAAATTTTAGTTAGCCATTAGAAACCAACACATACATATTATCATATCCAAATAACTGTACTAATTTCATTTTTAGGATTTAAGACATACCATACTTCTGGTGACCAGCTATGCTGTTTCTAGGATGCAAGTGTTCCCTACATGGATATTTGAAAAGGTTGCAACCATTCAAAAAAGACTATAAGAATAAGTAGGAGTCATCCTTGTGGTAAAGCAATTTAGAGGTGAATCCTATGAGGACTATGCCAAGTTTATTTCAAAGAGGAAAAGCAACCTGTACTGAGGTAGTTGCTACTGCTCAGGCCAGGGCATTTCCTTACTGTGTCACGGACACAAAATCCTGTGCAGATTAGGGATTTTCAGCAGGGTGACAGGGCTCTCACCTGGTGGATCAGCCTCTCGCCTGGTGGGTCCGGGCTGTGGGGAATACTGAGCCCTTCTGGTGTGCCTCTTAATGTTGGTCAACATGAATAATTCATTTTTACTGAAACTAAAGCTTAGTGATGTGTGGTTACACTGTAGGGTTAATCGTGATGTGTGGTGTGGGGTAAAATTATTGTTGTATTGGAGAAAACCTCTTTGGGGCATTTTTCAAATAAAACACATTTTTAAAATTCGTAGTCCGTTGGCCCCAACACATGAATCCAAGGAGGCATAGTTCCCCCTTCAAGTAATGAGTGGTGATAACCTAGAAAAAAAGATGTTTTTGATCAACTTTAAACCTTGAGGATGATTTCCTTGAGCTCCTGGGCAGACAGTCATTTCAAGATCCAGGTTTGGAAAGACAAGAACGAGATTTCTAATTCTAAGAGCTGCCTTTACATCCTGAATGCAGAGCCGCAGACCTGAGTTTGGATTTTATTGTCAATCTAAGAAAGAAACAGCTCAGACTATTATAAGGGAAGCCTTCAGAACAGAATTAAAAAAAAAAAAAAAAACTGAATGAGGGATGTAAAGGGAGAGAGAGAGAGAGAACTGGGGTGGAAAGAGGCAGATGGCTTCCTGACTGTAACCTGGGGTGGGTGGGCACTGCCTAGGGAATATGGCAAGATCCAGTGTCGGTGGGCTCAGGGATTGTGGCTCCTCCTTCTTGTCGCTGAAAGCTTGGTCCTTGTCCCTGCCACCCATCCAATAATGAGGACACAGTTTTGAGAAAAAGATGCTTAATTGCTTTGCTAGCAAAAGGAGAAACACTGGGGACTTCTGTCCCAAAGGCTGTGATTCTGGCCATCAGCAGGCACAGGGGGCTTTTAAGGAAGTGAGTCAAAGCTACAAGTCATTCCCTTGCAGTTGTCCCTCACTTGTTAATTTGGGAGATGACTGTCTGAGATCTTCTGGTACCATCCCCAAGTCTGGATGACTTCCTTCCTGAGGTGGGTGTACACTCAGGGACCCATAACTCTGCCCAGGATGGGGAAGAAAGTTAATCCTGTTTCCCCTGAGATTAGGGAGTGGGAGAGATTAGGGAGGAGCAGGGAGAGAGGAAGTGAAAGAAACAGGTGCATTTTTAAAATGAGTTGCAGTGGCAGAGCAGCAAGGGCTAGCTATACATTCAAACATAAAGTAGACCACTGTTACATTCTGAGTCCTCAGGGCTCGTTTCTTAGAAACTGAACACACCACTTAGCCATTTTCAGTAAGTCATGAGGGCAAAGTGTGGCCCCCTTTATGGTGGTGGAGCACCAGGGAGCTGCAGGTGGTGGGAGTAGGCAGCTGGGGGTCCCTGAGGGATGGCCACAAGTACAGAGGACACCCGCCCTTGACAAGGACTGCTCTCCAGGCACCTGCTGCAGACTGGCTGCTCTCTAGCAAACATGAATGCACATTTAAAAGATGAGTGAGTTGTGGGTGATCACTCCAGGAAACTCTGGAAAATAAGGCAGTGTGTTAGCTTTTCATCGCTGTGACCAAAATACCTGATCAGAACAACTTAGTGGGAGGGAAAGGGAGGGGGCAGGGGGTTAGCAAGGATGGTGGAATGTGATGGACATCATTATCCAAAGGACATGAATGAAGACACGAATTGGGTGTCAGCATACTTTATATACAGAGATATGAAAAATTGTGAGCCCTGGTCTCTGACTCCATTCTCTGTACCTCCATGAAGTAGTTCAACACCACAGCCGGTATGCTGGAGGAGGGAACCTTATGTCCTGAATTCTCCCACTTGTCTAGGGGAGAGAAATCAGGAGGGGGTTTTCTTCTCTGTGTTGTCAGGAGAGACCGTATGTCCTCTGATGGTTTTTATACCTCTCATCATGACTGTTTCCCAGGACCCTTGACTCAGAGATTTACACTCTCTACTTGTTAACTTCCATTCAATGTCTATTTGGCATCTCAGAGTTAACAAGCCATGAGAACAAACCAGTACTATCCAGCTCCCACTCCCACCCCCCCCCTACCCCAGTCCCAGACACTTTCTTCTCTAAGGCCTTTCCCTTCTTAGTAAATGGCACATGGTTCATCCCACTGCCTGGGCTGAAAACCTAGATGCCATTCTCGATTCCTCTTCCTATTACATCTAACATCCGGACATTTTGCTAGATTCCAAAACCTATGACCAGATTGACTTCCAATAGCCCTAGTTCAACTCACCATCAACTCTAGTCTGTGTTGTTGAGATAACACCCTGTTGCCGCAGTCTGGCTGGGCACAAATCACGAGCCACTGAAGCAGGAACAAACTTTATTTCTGAACTCCACCAGCACACTCCACACACGCTCCCCGGGAACTCTCCCCAACGCCACGCGGCTCCTCCAGGAACCACCAACCGGAAATCCCTCCTCTGGCACTTCCCCAACCAATGGGAACTCTCCGGGAATCCCCATGAGAACTCCAAAGTAGCAGGCCGAGGCGGACAGCAGGGGTCTAATATACACAGCTTAACATAACCATCATCATCTCAATGGCTTGCTGGCGTCACCTCTCAACCACTCCGTTCTGGCAAAAATGCCATGTGTCATTCAGACTCGGCTGTGGCTCTCAGCACCTTGTTACCATTACTGTGAAACCTGCCACTGCAAACGTACTGGTGTCAAACTACCACCGTTGTGTTATTCATTATGTTGGCATTGTTTTAGAGAGAAAGAGGGTGAGGATTGAAGACTGGGGTTTGAAAGGAAGTTCAAAGACAAGGAAAAAGTAGTCTTAGGTGTTTGCCTCAGAATGAGTTGGTGACAGAGAGGTACTTGGGCTGGGAGACTGGAAGCTGGAATGTCCCCACCTGGGACACTGGGGGAGTCGGCATATAATTCTGTGAAACTATGTATTAGTAAGGATTCTCCAGAGAAACAGAACCCATAGTATAAACAAAGATATATAGAAATAGGTTTATTATGAGGGATTAGGATACTCTACTATAGAGGCTGGGAAGTCCCACCTTCTGCTCTCTGTTAGGTGGAGTCCCAGGAAAGCTGCTGGTAGAATTCAGTGTCAGTCTGAAGGTATGAGAACCAGGAAAGCCAGTGGTATATGCACCAGTTCAAGTCCAAAGGCCCAGGATCATGGGTGCTGATGTCCAAGGACAGGAGAGGATGAATATCTGAGCTCAAGGATGTGGGTGGGCGAAAGAGTGGATGCGGAATGTTGCCTTTTTGTTTCAGGCACTCAACAGTTTGGATGATGCCCATCAGTCAGTGCTGGGTAGGAAAATTAGATTTAGTCTAATGACTCAAATGTTAATCTCTTCCAGAGACACCCTCCAGGACACATCAATAAATGGTGGTTTCCAACAAAGTGGGTATCCCTTAGCCCAGTCAACTTGCTACATTAAAATGAACCATTCATACTTTCAAAAGTGCAATCATAGAATGATTCAGTTATGGATCATCCGCAAGGGGTGATCTTGTGCTGTGGAGCCATAAAAATGATACTTATCAGGAGTTTTCTTTTTTTCCTCATGTGACTAATGTCTATTTAGTGATTGTAACATACAAACACAGGACACAGACTATGTAGACAGAGATGATTTGAAGGAAGTTCTGCCTGATGACACTCCGGGTCATTTCTGGGTAGAAGAATGGTGCTTTTTGTATACATTTTAATAACTTTGATTTTTCTACATATAAAGAGAAAGATTAAAAAATAGGAAATATTTATATAAGATTTAATATTGTAGAAACTTCCGAGAGGACCCATTTCTGGTTCTCCCTGAGTCTAACGGGTGCATATTGATTCAGGACAGGAGAATCAGATAGCTACACTTGACTTTTGATCCTTCCAGGTAACTTCCAATATCTGTAAAACATCAATCTCATTTACTCCACTCCTGGAAAAAATGACCCAACAATAGACAGGTTCATATGGTGGAGAAGCTGCTTTTGTGGTTTGCTTGTTCTTTTCTTTCATAATATAATCAGAAACCACCAAATGCTCAATGCAGAAAATTTAAGCAATAGAAATAACTATAAATAAGTTATACGTATCTGAAATACCTATGCCCCAAGATAAACACCATTGACATCACTTGTTCATTTACATATATATTTATGTAAATGTGTATGCTATTTACATATAGGATATATATGATATTTATGTGCATGGGCATATATATTTATTTCTCTATATCAATTACAAATATGGACAATTAAGTTAGCTTAACTAACTTAAAATAAAAAAAAATAAGTAAAAATTTCTTTGTTTCCAAATACTGTGTCACTTCTATTGTTTGGAAATGGTCTATTTAAGCAAGTTTTTGCTCAGTGATCCACCTTCCTTCTCCTACTTACCCCAACCAATACTAAATTTCCAATCTGGTAAATGTCTTCTCAAAATGTTTGCTCTGCTTACATAATTATAGGCAAATGTATATTTAAATATTTCTTTAAAGAAGAAATTATATAAAAATAAAAATATACTTTTGTGTATTGTCTCTTTTTTAAAAAAAATAATAAACTGTGGCCATTGTTCCACTATTGGCTGACTGCCTCCCCCAGTGCTAGAGTTCTTGACTCTTCCACCAGGAGTGAAAGGGAGCCCTGACTTCTGTGAATTCGCCATCAGGCCTTGATAACCACTCTACCTTCAATGCAGTTCTACCAACAGGACTAGGCAGTGACCTACCGTTACGATATGGTTCTACCTCCTCAACTGTTGGTAAGGCTGAGCACCTCTCCAGGATGACAGGATGAAGCTCCCCGAGCTTCAGCACCCTGGTCTCAGGTTGGAGGTTTTTAAACAGAGGAGGTGTGCAACCTGGTTGATAGTTTTAAGAGTTCTCACTTGCTGACATGAGCAGAACGAATTAGTGGAGACGACTCGCAGGTGTGCTGGTCTCTCGTGAATTGAAGGTGACTTAGGCTCCCTTGATGAATTTTAATGGAACAATGTTAATATTTCATCAAATCTGGTGTTTGCTGTTGGATTATTATTCCGGTTTTGCCTATGATTTCTAACCTGTACCTTTTAGCATCTATTGACACTATCACATGAGTTTTCTCTCAATTTGATTATACAGTAAATGATGTCACTAGTTTCCTAGCATTGAACCATTCATATTTTTCAGTACTGGGGATTGAACCTAGGACCTTGCAAGTACTAAGCAAGTGCTCTACTACTGAAGTACATTACCAGCAATTTTATTTTATATTTCATTTTATTTTGCAGGATCTCAATAAGTTGCCTAGTCTGGCCTCAAACTTGCCATCCTCCTGTCTCAGCCTCCTCAGTAGCTGGGATGACAGGTATGTGTCACCACACCTGGCTCAACCATTCTTATATAATTGTTTGTTCTTGCAATTTTGAACTGCTTTTTAAGATAATGGTGGATTCTGTTTTTGAACGTTTCATTTATAATTGGAATGGACACATTTTCTTTTTCAGTTTTATTCAAATAAGGTAACATAATAATTTCTGAAATAGGTTGAAGGACGTTATAATTTTTTTTTGTTGATCTTAAATACTTTAAATACTAGTGGAATAATCAATTTTTTAAAAGTTGAATAGAATTCAATTATGAAGCTGTATATCCATAATGTCTTTTAAAAATTCATGCACTCCAATTGTATCTCCACTCTTTCTATAAAGATCATTATATTTTCTTCTTCCAATTTACTTTTGGATAGGAAATATTATGTGTGTTTATATGTAGTCATATATGGCATTCTCTTGTAAATATTTTAATCAACTGTGTCTCTGACAATATCTTTATTTTCATTTCTAAGTTTGTATAATATTTACTCTTTCCTCTCTTCCTCCAATCAGATTCAATTTTCCATTGTGTTGGTCTTTTTGAAAATAGACTTTTGGATTAATTGGTAATACCCACCCTCCCACTACTGGGGATTGAACCAAGAGGAGCTCTACCACTGAGCTACATCCCAGCCTTTTTATCTTTTTATTTTGAGGCAGGGTCTTGCTGAGTTGTAGAGCCTAGAACTTGGGATCTTCCTGCATTGGCTTCCCAAGTACCTATTAATAATATTTTTCATTTCAAATTTATTAATTTTTTAATTTTTATAAACTCCCTCTTCTTGACTTTCCCTTTTTCTTTTGTTTATTTTTGTATTCTTTAGCTTAGCACTGTGTTCTTTTGTGTCCGGCTCCCTTTTGCAGTGAGGAAGTCTCTGTAAGATTATACATTTGGCCTTGAGTGCAGTTTCATGAGTCATGATATGAAATTTCCTCCTTTGTATTGTTTCCTGGTAGTTTGTGGAACCCGAAGCCTGCAGGACCTTGGACCTGGTGTGAAACTCCTGCTGAGCAACACAGGGAAGGCCTATTTGCTGGCTCTGTTCCTAAGGAATCAGTGGCACCCTTATCCCTGGGCTAGATGTGCATTTTGGCCCTGCCTTACCTCTTAGAGACACGCATCCATTTACCTTGAGTCATAAATATCTCAGCTCAGTCGGTTTTACATACAAGTCTCACTCTTGCAAGATTTGGAAGAGCCCTCGGCAGAGAGCAACACTCCAAGTGTCATTCACGGGACTTGCCTGGGTGGACATCAAAGTCAGGCAACTTTCAGGGGATAAAACACATTAAATAGAAAGATGAGCCAAATTTTCTGTAGTTTTATATTTATATACCTTGACAATTGCTACCTACTTTAGTCCAAGGGGACTGGCCATCAGTTATAGATCCCTTTTCCTTTTCTTTCCCCTTCCAACTCAATGAATTAGTAAGCTCATTGTATTTTCTTCCCTCTCTTTTTTAAGGTTAATTCTGTACTTTTTAACCTTATCATCTTTATTTTTAAAAAGGCTTATTTCCAATTCCATTCCATATAATTTTCAAAAATACTGATGTTACTAGAGATAATAGATTTGTTCTTTTTTGTTTGATGATAATTGATATCATATGAGATTGAGTACTATATAATACCTTGTGAGATTCAGTACTATATAATGTACGACTTATAAAAATAGCTGTATTTTAAAACACTGGATATTAAAACACCTCTGGAGAGACACACACAGAGTTGATGCTTTGATTTTTTTTTTAATTGCAATTTTACTCTCTCACCTAACTGTGAAAAATTCTAACCTGACTTGATATAGCAAAAAAAATAGAAAGGGACATCTTCCGTTCAGCAATCAAGATTGTTGAACTAAGTTCCGGCTGTCATTAAAAAGTAATAACAGAACAAAGGAATGCTGAATTCCAGTTTCCATGGAGTTGTGCTCTTTCAAAAGGATGATCGCAAGAAGTTTCTCAGTCTTGCATGCAGGAGAGGCTTCTAAAGAACAAAGGAGCGACATAGCATGCCAGCAGACATTTATTTAAATGTCACTTATGCACTGGGTAATGAGAATTGAAGGAGTTCCATTTGAGATAATAAACCATTTTTTGTGAGAGATGATGAAGTACTTAATTATTCAAGGGCAATGGCTTCTCCTTCAACTTCATTTTCAAAGACCACATTTACCCTTAGCTGTTTAAATAAGAAAGAGAGTGCACATTCCAATCACTTGCACTTGCTGAAATAAGTGACTAGCTGTCATTCAATTCAGGAACTCTGGATTCAAGTGTCTGTGATTCTCAAAGCACCTTGTCAGCTCGGAGGAGGACCTCTGGGGAGGGGGCAAGGTTCCTGCTCTCCAACTGTAATGAAGGTAGTGTTTGGACACGCTGTAGTCTTGCAAGGTCAGGGAGACACACAGCAGGTGCCTCTTCAGATTCCCAGTATAGGAGAGCTTCCTCCTCCTGCCTTTCCCTAAGCTAATTTGGGCCCTGTGGCCCTGACAGCAGCTCCGGTGTGTGGCTGCACAGATCAGTTCTAGATCAGGAGGCTGTGAGCCACTCACCCCCCACAAGCATCTCAGGCTTGCTTTCAAATGTTCTCCCAAGGACAATCTTGCTAGAGTGGAGTGTTCTTGGAATTGGACTTGATCAGCATTCACATTCCTTCTTGCAGTATCCTGGTAGCATTGCTGGCTGCTGGAGGCTGTGGAGAAGCCCCATGCTGCAGTGGAGAGCCTGCCAAGCTCCCCCTTTGGCTTTGCCAGTTGGAACGCCATTTACATCTCCAGGGCTTTGCTCCTCCAAGAGTTATGCTAGATCATTTCTATGTTCTCTCTTAGCTCCAAACACAGGATTTATAGATGATGCCACCCAGGAGGCCTCCTGTAAAACATGAAAGAACAGCTTGCATTTGTCTGTGTGTCTTTCTTCTAATAACCTTCTGTATTAGGGTCCTCCAGAGAAGTAGAACGAATAAGAGATTCATTCTTGTTTGTTTGTTTATTCATGAGCAGAATTGGCCGACATGATTGTAGAGTCTGACAAATTCCAAGATCTGCAGGATGATTTGGCAGGCCAGAGCCCCAGAGGAGATGACGGTGTTGTTCCAGTGAGGTTTTCAGGCTCCAGACCCAAGAAGAGCCCAGGTTTCAGTTCAAGTCTAGAAGCAGGGAAACATCTCTGATGCTAGTTCAAAGGGACCTAGGCAGGATGGAAGGTTCTCTCCTACTCTGGGCAGGGTCAATCGCTATCCTGTGGAGGTCCTCCACTGAATGAATGAGGCCCACCCACTGGGCAGAGCCCCCTGTTTGCCCAGGCTACCTTTTCAAAGGCATATCTCACCCAGATACTCCCTTCGATTTTGGAGTGCTGCATCTTCGTGCACACTTGATGCAGAAACACACTCAGAATGTTTGACCAAATCTCTGGGCGCCCTGTGGCCCCATCAAGTCAGCACCTACAATTCACCAGCACCCCTACCAAAGGGATGACAAAAAAGGACAAACATGAGTGTCAGGTACAGGCTGGGGAGACGGGCAAGATGGCCGTGCATTTCTGATTGACCCATGGAGTGCTGAGGGTGGGAGAAACTACAGATTGGCCCTTCGTAGGATGAGGCAGAGCAGATGGAGGAGAAGTTCTCTCTGGGGTGACCCTAGGAGTAAGAGGTTTGGAGAGGAGGAGACTCAGCAAAAAGAATTTGGAAAACAGTTGAAAGGGTCAGCTTTTTCCAGATTGAAGTGGAACATGAGCTAAACTCCAGGAAACAATCACTAAGAAAAATGGAATGATTTTCCGAGAAAGGGACCAGGAATCCGACCGGGGCTTTGTGCCCCAGAGGAGCTTCCTCCTGGATTCAGCATCCTATGGGGAGATGAGTCTGCTGGGGTCCTTGCTCAGGCTTCTGGGGATGAAGTCTGCCAATCATCTCTCTGCTCAGCATCCCAAGAGCAGTGGCCAGTTCCCTCATTCATAGAGGAAGCCGGGAGGGTCAGAGGAAAACCACAGGAAGTACCTGTATTGATCAACCATGGCTTCATTCATAAAAAAATGGTTTTCATTAAAAAAACTTCTAGTGTCAAACCTGCGCCCCACAGACCCTGGAAGACATGCTGCTCTGGTTTTCATCTCCAACAGGGTGAAGGGCAATTGCATGTGTGAGCTGAAAATCTATTGACCTCTATTCAAGGTGGCATGTTAGGTCTGGACACTTCTATGAATTTGGGGGATTAGTTTTGGAAGAGCACGTTAGATTTGAGGAGTTGTGGCATTTGGATGACAGGCAGAGAAACACTTGCTGACTTCTCATTACACTTTAATGAGCTTCTGTTGATTTTTCCATTTACTTCGAGACAAGAGCAGGCAATTCTTTTTCTTAAGTCCAACCTCGGTTCCATCTTCCGCTTGACCACCAAGGTCATTTCTATTCCTGCCCCTAGGTCTCTTTGCTCTCATTTTACCTTTTTCCGTTAATCCACATCCTTCTCATTCTTTAAAGCACTTTTCTCAGGATGCCATTTCTAAGGGTGCTTAGTCCACCGTCACCTTTCTGCTTTCACTCCCAGCAGTCCTTGCGATCTCTGGCCCCCTTCCTTGCATCAAACCATCTCAGATGGCATCCCCAGACCACTAAGCCCTCCTGCCTCTACTGGGCAATCTCATCTTCAAGGCAAGAGAAATGTCTTAGATTACTTTGTCTTTCCTGGAACTTACTGGATGGACACCAAGGACAACTAGAAACACAGGTGATGAAAACCAGCAAGATTTGTTGCAGAAAAACACTGAATTGATCAGTTTTGAGATACCGCATCTTAGCCACAACTGACACTCTGCTTCTCAAAGGAGGCCACGTGTCTGCAGCCAGACACGTTTGGATTCATCTTATCCAGACTGACGGCTGGCCACGCAAACTGTGGCAAATTCCTTTACCTCTGAGTGCCTTGCTTTGCTTATCTGGAACTTATTACTTGTAAAAAACAAAATACGGAATGAACATACTACAGTTTGGACACTTAAACTTTATCGAGATTTTCACTTTTTACAAAGAGTCGAAACATCATCCCTTTTTGGGAACAATTTAAATTTTGTGTACACAATTTAATGGGATATACTTCTAGCTGTGAAATGACTAGGTCATGGGGTATGTCGCTTATGCAAAATTTTGCGTAAGTTCGACATGTATAAACCTTGATTAAGTCTGACCTGGATAAACCTGCCAAACTCCCACCATAATCAAGGTGATAAACATTTCCATTATCCTCAAAATGTCCTTAGGCTCTTTCTTGATCTCCTCCTCCTGCACTCCCCAGTCCACCCCCGTCTCAGGCTACACTGGATTTGCTTAGCGTTACTGTAAATTAGCTTGTATTTTGTGGCATTTTATATAAAAGGAATCATCTGGTACAGACACTGGTTTTTATTTTTTGACTGGTTTCTTTTATTCAGCATAATTAATTGGAGTAGCATCCAATAAGCCTTTGCATTTTATCTCAGGATGGTATTTCTTTATGTAGATGTAGCAGACTTTGTTTATCCCATTGTCTGCTGTTGGACATTTGGGTTGTTTCCAGTTTGGGCTGTTACACATGAAGTGGCCATGAACATGGACGCACAAGTCTTTACATGGATATATGCCTTCATGGCTTTTACTGCGTGGACGTTCATTTCCATACCTAGGAATATAGGTGCTGGTTTAAAATTTCAGTGTATCATTTTAGGCTCACCAGCAGCAGTGCCTCGGGGTTCCCGTTTTTCCAAAATTTCACACACAGTTAAATTGGCCAGTCTTCTTCATTTTAGCCTTTCTGTGAGGCACATAGTGATATCGCGTTGGGTTATCATTTTCATTTCCTCGAAGACCAATGATATGCAGCATCCTGACATGATCTTGTTTGCCATTCATTCTTTGGCGAGTGAGTAGCGGTTGGAAAATTTTTGCCTGTGATTCATTGGATTGTTTGTTTTATTATCAGCTTTATTTCTAAACTTTCATTTTGGGGTAATTTGTAGAGGTAGACATAAAGGTATTTCTAGTATATTCTTTATGGATGGCAAAATCTTGCCTATCAGACAGTATCACAACCAGGAAATTAATATAAGTATAATAAATCAATCATAATTCAGATTATATCAATTTTATATATGTTAATTTGTGTGAGTTTGAGTGCATGTTTATTTGCTTCTAATCAATTGTATCCTAAGTGTAGATTCATATGACCTGGCCACAGTTAGGATCCAGAGCGGTTCCATCAGGAGGCTCTTCCTGCTACCTTTTCACACCCATAACCAACTCCCCTACCTTCATCTCTGGCAAGTATTAATTTGGTTTTCCTTCTCTATAATTAGTCCTATAAAAATATTATATAAGTGGAAGGCACACTATGTAATCTTTCAGGATTGTCTTTGTTCCCTCAATATAATTCTTCCGATATCCTTTCAAATTGTTGTATTTATTGCTGAGCAATATTCCATAGTACGGAAGGTCCTCAGTGACTTTTGTCACTCTCAACACTGTTACATTGGGGTTGTTTACAGTTTTGGGCTGTTAGAGATAAAACTTCTACGAACCTTTGTGTACTGACTTTAGCGTGAACATACGTTTTAATTTCTTGGGTTAAATGTAATTAAGTGTAATTTTTGGTCGTATTACAGGCATAAGCTTGATTTTGTAAGGAACTGCTGTACACTTTTTAGCACAGTAAGTAGCTCTAACAATTGACACACCCCTCCCCCCGCAGCGAGTTATGGGGGAGCCAGTATTATGGATTTGAAGAGGTCTTCATGTATTTTGGACATAAATCCTTGACCAGATATGTGATTGGCAGGACGTTTCTCCCTGCCTGTGGCTTATCTTTGAATTCACTTAGCATTATCTTTCCAAGAGCAGGCATTGTTAATTTTGCAGTGGATCAGCTTGTCATATTTTTTTCTTCCATGGATTGGTTTTGGGTTTTGTATCTAAGAAATCTTGGCCTGACCCAAAGTCCTGGAGGTTTCCTTTTCTTTCTTCTAGAAGTGCCATAGCTTTAGGTTTTACATTTATATGTATAAGGTTTTCACTTGATTTTTGTACAGGGCCTGGATCAAAGTTCATTTTTCACATGTGTGTATCCAAATATTTCAGCACCGTTCCTTCCTCCATTAAAATGTTTCTATGACTGTAAAAGTCAAGTGTATGTGTGTGTGTGTGTGTGTGTGTTTTCTGGGCTTTTTAGTCTGATCCATAGATTTTTGTCTATTTTGCTACCAATACCACATTTACTTGATTAATGTACCTTTTAAACAATTTTTAAAAAATTACATAGTGTGAATATTCCAGCTTTGTGCTTTCCAAAAGCAAAATGGTTCCTCTAGGCCCTCTGAATTTCCATATGAATTTTATCATCAGGTTTGAGAGTTGGTGGGAGTAAAAAGAAAGAAAGAAAAAATATTATGCAATTTTGATTGGGCTCGACTGAATTTCTAGGTGATTTTGGGGAGAAACGGTCTTTTAACAGTTTGAGTCTTCTGATCCATAAACATGATTGGTTAGAGGTTAAATTTCATCAGTGTTCTGTATTTCAGTTTCATTGATTTCTCTGTTGTTTTTTCAGCTTGCATTCCCACTGATTTTCATTGATTTTTTTTTCTTTCTTCTTGCTTTGGGTTTAAAATGCTTTTCTTTGTTCATTCTTAAGGTAGAAACTGAGATCAGGGATTTGACAATTTTTTTTCTTTTACAAATAAGTCATTTACATATATATACATATATATACACACACATATCTTCTTTAATGGCATTTTATGCGTATGAATGTGTTTTCATTTTCATTTAATTAAAACGTTTGTCATTTTAATTTTGACTTCTTCATTGATATATATTCATGTTTTTAGGGTTTTTTTTTAGTTTTCAAATATTTCATTGCATTTGGATAGCATAACTAGGTATACGTTGAATTATTTTAAAATCAATTAAGACTTCTATGGTCCAAATTATAGTTTACCTTTCTAACCCAACGGTGTCTACTTGATGTGACTGTATCATTTGTACAGAGTTCCCTGGAGATTTAATTACAGGAATTTGGCTGATTATGATATAATTATATGATTATTGATTTCCTGTTCACTTTTTCTATCAATTGTTGAGAGACAAGTGATAAACTATCTGACTCTAATCATAGATTTATCTGATTTTCCTTGTAGTTGTGTCAGTTTTGTCTATGTGTTTTGAAACTCTGATAATAGATGCATTAATACTTAGGATTGTTACTCCCTGATGAAGATTTGCCCTTTTATCATTATGAAATATGAACCTTTTTGTCCATGATAATAATTTTGTTCTCAAATCTACTTAGATATTACACAGCACTTCAACTTTCTTTTAGGTATTGTTAACATGGTATATCTTCTCTGAGAGGGAATATATATACATATATATATATATATATATATATATATATATATATATATACTTATGTGTGTGTATATATGTATGTGTACATATAAATACACATAATTATGTACGTGTATATATATATGTGGGTACAATATAAGATTACAGTTAAAGTATAATTACAGAGTGAACATATATTTTGACATTAAGAATTCATGTTTTAAATCACTTTCAGATTACCTTTTTTTTTTTGGTACTGGGGAGTGAATCCAGGGGCACTCAACCACTGAGCCACATCCCCAACCGTATTTTGTATTTTATTTAGAGACAGGATCTCACTGAGTTGCTTAGCATATTGCTTTTGCTGAGGCTGGCTTTGAGCTTGTGATTCTCCTGCCTCAGCCTCCCAAGCATCTGGGATTATAGGTGTGTGCCACCGTGCACGGCCGTGATTGCCTATTTAAGGAAAACCAAATATTACCAGCTATTTTTGGGAAGAATTTATATGAAAAATATACTTTCTCTTTGAACTGCTTTATATGCACATATTTATTTTTTACTTTTAAACTAAAGAAGATGCATAATTATCTCCCATGGAAAAGCCAAGGGAGACATTGAACTCAATTAAAATAGTTTATAAAATGATGTTCATGGTTTGGAGGGTCTAGTGACTACCTTTTCCCTCCTGTGATCTTATCATCAGCAATCATTGTTATTTCTGCTTTTTGAAAGCAGTCAGATGGGAAGAGAGAGCCTGCTTAAGATGGCATATGCTTTTAAGAAGATTATCATACTTCTAAATCTAAAGCCTGTTTGGAGATAGCACTGGAGATCGGCTGCTATCTCTCCTTAATAGAGATTTGCTGTCTACTCCACTCCTTGGGTATCCCAGAACGCTAGAACTTGTAGGAGGGACTTAGAAGGGACCCTGACTTTATGTGGTTTGTCCCCTCCAAAACTCACGTTGAAATTTGGTCCCAATGTACTAGTGTCGTAGTGGGACTTTAAGAGGAGTTTGGGTCACTGGGGCAGAATCTTCATGCTGTGTTCCAGGGACGAGGTTCATTCTCTCAGGTGTGAGTGAGGTCTCACTCAAAGGTCTGCACGAGTTACCTCACGATGGTTTGTTATTAAGCAAGGCTGTCCCATGTTTTGCCTCTTTTGCATGCTCTTGCTTGAACTGTTTTTCTGCCATGCTATGACGCAACAAGAAGGCCCTTACCAGAAGCCAGGCAGATACTGGTAACAGGACCATGTTCTTATTAGACTTTCCAGCCTTCAAATTTGTGAGCTGAAAATCAACCTCTGTTCTTCATAATTTTCTCAGAGTCGGGCATTCTGTTATAGCAATGGAAAGTGGATTAAGATAGGTCCTAAGCCAGTTACACCAGGGAGAGTTGTTCCTGATATCAGTTTTTCACTCCTTAAGAACATGTATTTATTAATTCATATAGAATTTAAAGGAAGTTTATGTATACAGGAAGCAAGGGCAAGTTCTGTTTCCAAGGTCATTGAGTCCTCTTTTCCACCAGGTTAGCCTTGACTGATTGGAAAATTCCTATATATAAACATTTACATGATAAACAGGAGACACTGCTTTGGGTACATTGATTGATTCCTCCTAAGGAGCTTGAGCGATTGTAATTTTGTTTGCATCTCAAAGGTTAAAAAAAGAGTCTGAGGCTTAAGTAGACAAAGGCCTTGTCCAAACCACAGTCCTTTCTAATGGTGGAGCTCCTGACATTTTCTTGAATCAGCCACCACCCAGCTTTGGGTTGGACAAAGCTCTTCAAGACATTGATCAAAGGGGCCAGGTGACACTGTCATGCAAGATAAGGAAATAATGCAGTACATTCATGAGCTTGCAGTAACAGGCACTTTGGCTGCCTGGACAGTGGTGGATGGACAACCTGCCACACAGGCAGCATGTAGGCAGAGAGGACTTTGCTTTTGGGTTCTCAAGAGATCAAAGAGAAGGATATTAATAGCTTTGTCTCAGAGCGTGATGCCCTCCTGACCATCAGGGCTCAGAGAGCAGCTCCTCACACCGTCAGCAGTGCCCTGTGCAGATTTCTCCGTGTCTCTGGACAGTTCGTCTGTGGTTCCAGGAGCGCTCCATTCAGCTTGCTGAATTCCAACTTAAGTCTGATTCTTCCTGTGAGAAAAAGGGAAGTCATAAGTGACTTGGAATTGTTTGAGGAATTCTGAGCTCTTCCAGGAGGGGTGGAGTTGGTGTGGGAAGGGTGGGGATGTGGGGAAGATGGCTTAGAGAGCACCCAAAGGTGAGTGCAGTCGGCTTTCCATTACTATAACAAGTACCCGAGTAATCGACTTAAAAAGAGGAAGGGTTTATTTTGGCTCACAGTTCCAGAGGTGTCAGTCCATGGGCCTGTGGTAGCACAGCACGTCATGGCAGGAGCCCATGGCAGAGGAAGCTGCTCACTTCCTGGTGCCTGGGAAGGGAAAGAGGCTGGGAACTCAATATGCCCTTCAAGAGCACAGCCCAATTTCCTAACCTCCTCCCACTAGGCCCCACCCCCTAAAGGGCCCACTGTCTCCTAGTAGCACCAGAGGTTGGGGACCAAACCTTCAACATATGAACTTTTGTGGAAAATTCACGATCCCAACTATTGCAGTGAGCTCATGTTTTTGGGTCCCTTGACTAAAAGCAGTAGAACTGTACATCCATAATTACTTTTTTAAATTAAATTTTACATTCACATATCTTAAGTATTAAAAAAAATTCTACCAGATTTAGACGTATAGATATGTGTATGGATATTGATTGATTGTATCTATCATCTATCTCCCTGTTTATGTATTTGTTAACCCTATCCATCCTATCATCTATTTTATCTGTCAATCATCTATGATATCTATCATCTATTTTATCCATCATCTATATTATCATCTATCTTATCAATCATCTATATTATCATCAATATTAATTATCTATCTTATCTATCTATTTATCTCTTTCTCCAGAGGCCCACCTTCTAACTCCTTTTCTATCATGTTTTTTTTTTTTTTTTCTCTCTCTGGAACATAAAGGTCAACCTTCTAACTCCTTCTACTGACTCCTTGGGTCTTTACTGCTTTAACCCTACATGATGCACTTGCGTAGCTGCTTCATGATTTCTAATTTGAGATTCTACTCCTTGCGTGCCCTGTAGAAGCTGGGGCCCGGTCTCTCTTTCCTCCTCCCCAAATACAGAACACTGGCAGAACAACCCTTCTTCTCAGCACAGGTCCCCATAGCCAGTGAGCAGCACCTTACCATCGGCTCAGTGCTAGTCCAGTGAAGCTGCCTCATGAACCGGGCACGATTTTCCCTTTCCTTCTGGACTTTTTTTGACTTTTCCTAATATCCTTTCCTCATCAGTCCCCTGCATACACATTTTAAATGTTGTTTCAGTTTTTCCCAGTGCTCCCATTATTTGCAGTTTTCCATTTGACTAAGATGACCATTATCAAAGAGGTTGAGCAGAGAAAGTTGTGGTTGAAGATCAAGGAGACCACGGCCCAGGTTGAGTGAATGTCTCCCATGGGGAGCTATCTTAGGGCTGGGTGAAGCAGCAAATAGGACAAGAGACTTGATTTAGGCCATGAGGGAAGCTGAGGAGGAGGCATGCAGGAGACTCCTGGGCTTGGAGGGACTTCACTTTCGGAGAGTGAGGAATCATCTAAGGCAGCGAGAACTTCCTCGTATTTATTTTTTATTGTGGTCAAAACACTAACTGAGAGATGCCATCTTGAGAGTCAGGGTCAATGTGCTGTTGCTATCCATTGGCAGCATGGTGTGCAGAAGTTCATGGTGTGCTCAGCTGAAACTTGACACCCATTGATGCTTCAGGGCTGCTTTATCCCAAACCATCAGCCCCCTGGGATTGTCTGGTCCTTGGGTGTGCTTGCAGTTTAGCAAGCAGGTTTGTATGGCCATACAGTTAGTAGCAAGGAGGTTTTGTAGTGTCTCATTTTGACTCACCTGCTCAGGATTGGAAAGACAGTGGCAGCACCTTCTAGGGCCATAAGTGACCTCAAGTGGCCATAACTTCTGGGACCGCAGAGGCAGCCTGGAGTCCAAGCCAGTGAAATATGTTTCTTTTTGTCACTCCCCTTCCTCCTGTTTTTGGCTTTTTCTCCCTTTATTACTTTTTCCCAGCTTTTGTTTTTTGTTGATGTACAATTAATATGCAATAAAAGGACACAAAGTACAGAATTTAGTGAGCATGGACATGTGTATGTACCTGTGAAATCATCAGCACAATCGAGATAGTAGACAGACACCCCTTCCCCCAGAGGGTCCTGGAATCCGTTAGTGTCTGCTTCCTCTCTTCCTCCTCATTCTTATCTACCCACGCCCTTCCAAGCAACCACTGGTCTCCTTGTGTCACTACAAATTAATTTGCACTTTCCAGAGTTTTATATAAATGGGATCATACACTATGCACTATTCTTTGGCTGGTTTCTCTCATGGAGCCCAGTTATACTGAGTCACATCCAGGGCCGTAGTGTGTAGCAAGAGCTTATCCCTCCTTACTGCTGGGAAGTATTCTGTTGTGTGTTCAGAGCATGATTTCTTTATCCATTCACAGTGAACAGACATCTGTGTTGCTCCCAACTTTTGACTGTTACAAATAAAGCTACCATGGATGTTCAGGTACAAGTCTTTGTGTGGAAATGCTTTCGATTCTCTTGGCCAAATAACTTAGGAGTGGAATGGCTCCCAATGTGGTATGTTTTAATTTTTTTTTCTTTAACAAATTGTCCAACTGTTCCCTGAATTAGTTGTGCTATTTTCTGCTTTCATAAGTATCATATGAGGTTTGCAGATGCTCTACATCCTAACCAGAACATGGTTGGACCGTTTTGAAAATTTTAGTGCTCACTCTAATAGGATACAGATGTATCTCCTTGCAAATGTAATTTTTAATTTCCCAATGCTGTTAAACATCTTTTTGTGGGCTATTTGACATCTGTGTATTTTATTTGATGAAATGTCTGTTCAAATTTTTATACATTTTTAAGAAGTTTTTTTCTTATTATTGAGTTTTGAGAGTTTTTTTTTTTAAACAGTTTTTCATTCCAGAATACCCAATAGATACCAAAATTTTGGAGTACTCAAGTCCCTCATATAAAATGGTGCAGTATTTGCATATAATATCTACATTTTCCTGCAGACTTTAAATCATCTCTAAATTATTCAGAATACCTAGTACAATGCTAATGTTATGTAAGTAGTTGATGTATTGTTCAGGGAATAATGATATGATGTCTGTACAAGTTACGTATCGTGCAGCATTTTTCCCCAATATTTTTGATCTATGATTGGTTGAGTCAGTGGATATGGACCTGTGGGCATGGAAGGTCAACTGTATTTCTTTGTTAATTTTATGATTGACCAACAATCATCAGCTTATCTTTTCATTCTCTTAACTGTCTTTTGAAAAAAGATTCAAAATCCCACTTGGCTCATTAACTTTTAAAGGTTTCTCTTTAATGGAGAGAAGGAAGGAAAAGTCATCTGAGCAGTGGGTAGATCTCAGGGGTTTGTGTGGTGGAGTCCTCTGCATGGTGATCTATAATGTCTGGTCAGTGTCTGAAAAGCAGAGAGCTTGAAATTTTGGTAATGCGATATATTGGACAATGGGAAACTCCACAGTCTCCACCCCGATGCTCCAACACTGTGATTTTAATAGCCCAAATCTCTCCCCTTAAAAATAAATGTCCCAAGTCTCATTTCCTACGCTCCACTACATAAAGACCAGTGCATTAATTTTGGAAAGAAAATGTTGGTTCATTTTCAAATCAGTAAACCCAGAGAAATGTTAAATGTTCAAATGGCTGACATTAGAACTGATTTGAATTTAGTTGTTATTTGATATTTTGGAGGGAAATCATTGCCACCCAAGAGACTAATATACAAAAGGGGAGCTTATTTTAGGACACCCAGAATCTGTCCTTGTGGAGATTTCTGGTAAATGCTAATTGGCCTCGATGGCACTCTTCAGACTTCAAGAAAAGGGGTCAATGGAAAAGGGACAGAATATTCCCAGGCTCCCTTTTTGAATGTGCTTTGATCCACTTTAACAGCCTCTCTCCAAGCCATGTACAACCAGTGTCGTTGATGGCTCGGGCCCTTTCGTGCCGAGTTACAGATGGGATATAAATTCTTTAGACCATGTGTGCACAGCTTACTTCAAAATCAAATCAAATGTGTCTATGTATGTGTCCATATTCCATGAAAAAAAATAATATGTGATTTAACTGGCAGTTATGAAAAACCAAAAGCAAATTTATGGAGATCTAGGGGGGAAAAAAAGCACTTTTTTTTTTTTTTTGGAACTGTAGACTTCTTTTTCCAAGGATTAGGAGTGTAGCTTAGGGGCAGAGTGCTTACCTTATATGAAAGAAGGCCTGGTTTAGTCTCCCACAAAGAAAAATAAAAATAACTAAAGAGCAAGACTTCCTTTCTGCCTTAATATTTTTTCTTGCTGTTCTTACTGAGGTGATCTCTTTACCTCCATTCAAGGGAAGTTAGAGAATAGCTGTTATTATGCAATCCTCTGTTCATTTCTATGGAATAAAATAATTCTGGATTTTCCCAGTTCCTCTGTTTCTGATGACAAATCAGGAAACTTTGAAGCTCAGTCTGTCTTTCTCAGAAACTTACTGAAGCCCTTCCAAAATTTCAACATTAGGGGCTGAGGTTGTGGCTCAGAGGTGGAGCCTCGCATGTGCAAGGCCCTGGGTTCGATCCTCAGCACCACATACAAATAAATAAAATAAGTGTATTGTATCCAACTACAACTAAAAAATAAAAAAATTCAACATTATTATATTCTTTCTCCCTCCCTTCTCCTTCCTTTCTCCCTCCCTTCTCCTTCCTTCCATTCATCAGACATTTTCTGATCTATGTGTGACGATCTGTGCTGAGTTTCTGCACACCACTCTCAACTCACACACTACTTCCAGGTTACATGCAATCAATTACATTGTTCCTCCTGGTGTGTTCAGGTACATTAGGAGTGTTTTCAGGATATAAAAGCCTTGGCCATCTCTGGGACAAGACCCTGCAAATGCACCAGCTCAGGCGAACAAGTTGCCTAAGAAATGGTGCCAAGGCCATCAGGAAAGTCTGAGAATGAACTCCAGTCCAAGTTGAGGAGTCTACTTGGGAAAATGATCAACGGGGTCAAGTTCGTTTCCCTTTTTATTCCTCAGAAGAGAGTAAAGTTCTCAGTAGCATGGAATTTCTTGACATAGTCATCTTTAATGCCTACAAATAGGGGAGAATTCTTGCAACAGATTCTCTGGTAGAAAGGATAGCTAGGAAAAGAAGCAGGAAGTGGGCTTGGTGGGGAAAAGAACCTTTATTTTGTTTGTTTATTTTTAATGTGGTGCTGAGGATAGAACCCAGTACCTCAAGCATGCTAGGTAAGCGCTCTCCCACTAAGCTACAGCCCCAGCCCTCCATGCTTGTTTGAATGAGAAATCGCCTTTGTTGGCTGTAGGATGGGAAATGGAAGTTTTTCAGTGGGTGTGGAATTTCAGTTTGAAAAGATGAAAAATGTTCTGGAGAGGGATGCTAATGGTGATTGCATGATACTGTAAATGTACTTATGCCACTGAACTGTTCACTTAAAAATAGTTCAAAGGATGTTTTTGCTTTTCTTTTTTGTAGTACTGGAGATTGAACCCATGGGCACTGTCTCTCTGAGCTACTGTAACCACCCAAGCTCAGCATGATGGCCCACACCTGTAATCCCAGTGGTTTGGGAGATTGAGGCAGGAGGATCACAAGTTCAAAGCCAACCTCAGCAACTTAGCAAGGCCCTATCTCAAAATAAAACATAAAAAGTGCTGGTGAGGGGAGGTGGCTCAGTGGTTAAACATGCCTTCGTTCAATAACTGGGACCAAAACCCAAAAAAACCTGTAACCTCCCTACCCTATACCTTTCTGAGGATTCTTGTTGCACATTTCCCTATAGCCATGTTCGCTCAATACACTGTGCAGTTTTACTTACTTATCAGTTTGGTGTTGTGTTTTATCCACAAGAATATAAGCTCCTGTTCTTTATTGTTCCAAAAGTTAAGCCAAGTGTGTGAATCAATACCTGTTCCATAGTAGGTGCTTATTAAATATTACGTGCTCCTCCCTCGAGTTTTATTTATTTACTACCTCTTCTGTCCTCATAGCTTATTTTTATGTTCAGGACTGTGTTTAGTGGCCTTAACAATCAGTTGACTGTGCTGGTTTTTGTTTTTGCTTTTTACAAAGAAAGTGAATGGACTGCAAACTTTCTGAAATAAAAATGACCATGTTTGGTAAACATTATCATCTGCCTACAAATATGCTCGCAATTTTACAAATAAGTCCTTGATCCACAATCATCCATTCCAACTATCATTTTATTTCTAATCTTCTTTTGAACAGAATTCTTTACTTTCTACAACTACCACTACTTCCTGGCCTCTATTCACCTTCTGTTATGGTTTAGATGTGGTGTCCCTCCAAAGCTCATATATGAGACAGTGCAAGAAGGTTTGGAGGAGAAATGATGCGGGTAGAGCCTTAACGTAATCACTGAATTAACCCTTGATGGGATTAACTGGGTGGTGACTGGAGGCAGGTCAGGTGTGGCTGGAGGAAGTGGTTCACTGGGGGCGTGGCCATGAGGTATATATTTGTAACTGGTGAGTGTTAACTCTCTTCTTTCTGATCATCTTGTGTTCTTCTTTCCTCCGCCATACTCTTCCGCCATGTTGGAACTGGCTGTATATGGACGGATACCTCTGAAATCCTGAGCCCTTAAATAAACTTTTCCTCCTCTACAATTTTTCTGGTTGGGTCTTTAAGTCACAGCAGCAAAAAAGCTCATGAAAACACTTTATAATTCAAAGTTTGAATGAGGGGTTTCCCCACCACAACCATCTACTGGCTCTGGCTCCATGGGGCCGCGTCTAATGGGTATTTCTCTTCTCCTGGCTCCCCTCCTCCCCGGCCCCAGCACTACGTCCAGGGAAGTCTGTCTTCTCTTGGTTCCCATGTGTGATTCTCCCCTGGTTTCCCTTGCCAGCTCACAGGCCACTCAGTTTCTCTCTTGCCTTATCTTCTCTCCCTAACCTCTTAGTGTTGGAGCTCCTCAGAGTGTGAATCTGGGTCTTCTAATACTTTCTCTATACCCCTTTTCTCATCGATCTCCATAGATTTAAATAACAACCTTGTATTACTGACTTTAAAGTGTTCATCCACCTCTGAGCTGAAAACTGGAAACCACATCAGCAGAGTCAGTGCATGCTTTGCCTCTCCATGTGGGCCTTGACACATAGCTCGATTGTCAAACATCTCTCACAGAACATTTCAGTTTTGCATCTGAAATCTCACGTCCCATTTTTTCCTCCCATCAATAAAGGACCACCTCCTCTCAGTTCTAAAGAGAAAAACCTGGCATAGCCAGGCACAGTGGCACACACCTGTAATCCCAGCAGCTCGGGAGGCTGAGTCAGGAGGATCATAAGTTCAGAGCCAACGTCAGCAACTTGGTGAGGCCCTAAACAACTTAGTGAGATCCTGTCTCTAAATAAAAAATAAAAAGGATGAGATGTGGCTCAGAAGTTGAGTACTTCTAGGTTCAATCCCTGATACCAAAACCAAACCAAACCAAACAAACAAGAAACTGACATTAACACCCATCTCTACTGCTTGAATAAGGAATCTGTACTTCTAGAAGATGTATGACTGTGCTCAGATTTCAGGCACCAGGACCTCTGCTGGATTCCATCTTCAGTATGATCAGTCCCTCTCATTACTTCTGTCCATGTCATCATCAGTCCTCAATGCTTCTGGCCATCCATACTGGCCTCTCTCCAATCCAGGCCCCACCCAGCAGCAGAATGCTCATTTTATAGTAAAATTTAGTAGGTCATATTTTTCTGTTTGAAATACTTCTGAATGTTTCACAGTAAACTCAGGGGGAAAAAAAGAACTTTGTACCTAGATCTTCCAGGCCCCTCTCTCCATATCTCCCCAGTATCCTTGTGTTACTTTCCTCCTGGCTCATGACCATGCAGATACCGCAATTTCCATTTAGTTCCTTCACCATTTCTTTGTGGCTCATGGAATTCGCACATGCTTTTCCATCTCTCAGGACCACTTCTATCTTTCTTTGCACTTCCAGCTTCTTCCATCTTTACCCACCTTCAGGATGGTGTCTTGGCACACCCCACCACACAGACCCCCAACATTAGCCCTTCATTGTCCCTTCCTTTTATAACACGTACGGTCACCTGCCATTCTTCCATTTGTCTATGGATGTTTCACTGCTGGTCTTTGGCTCTGTGATACACACCGTCTTTAAAGGGTTGGGGCTTAGTCTCTGTCCCTTTCTGAATCTCCAAGTCCCCAACCAGCGTCTAAAGTAGACAGGGCACCTCCTCGATATTTGTGCAATGAATAACAGTGGACAAACACGTTACTGTCAGAAAATGTGAATGGAACTTTCCGTTGAGTTTTGCATTTTAGAAACAGAAATAGTTTCCCATAACTTACATCTTTTAAGAGACAACAGTAGCAGAAAAGCAGCAGTTATGATGTTCTCTCTTTACCCAGAAGGAGCACCAAAGTTTTAGATTCTGAGAAACAATGAACATAATTTAAGGTGGGAAAGGGGGAAAAAAGGGAAGAAACCCAGCAAAACACTCAGTAGGTTGAGTTATTTGTGAAGGGATTTTTAATAATTCTGTTTGAACTTATAGTGATCTCATCTACTAGCCAGGATTATGATGTTCATAATTATGTGAAGCATGCTTGACAGTTACTGACACTGTATAAACATGGATGTTAAAGTGCATAATGTAAAAGAGATAGATTAATGTATCTCTGATACATTCACTCAAAATGGTCCTGCTACAAGAAGGATGGGTCTTGAAGATAACTAGGCTAAATGGAAGAAAGTGGGCACACAGGGGCAAATCCTGTGTGAGTCCCCTTAGGTGAGGCACTGAGAGTGTCAACATTTTGAGATGGAAAGTAGAATCCAGGAGAACAAGGGCTTGGGGGAGTAGGTGGGGGGATTAATGTCTATGGTGACAGTTTCAGTTTTTGTAAGATGAAAAAAAAAAAAAAACTCTAGAGATGGATGGTAGTCATGACTGCACAGTGACATGAATGTTCTTTATTGCCACTGAATTGACTACCAAAAGTAGTCAAGATGACAAATTTCCCGTTATGTAAATTCTGTAATAAAAAGTACCTGTCCCCAAATGATTCTGGCTTCATTCTTCATTCTTTAATCTTGCTTTCCTTTATTGCATTGTGGATATTCATGTAACTCAGCTTGAATCTTTTCTGGAACTAAATATGGAAGATATATATATATATATATATACTGTCTCTTATA
>NW_025999926.1:1410414-1430525 GCF_001458135.2 Marmota marmota marmota
TATATATATATATATATATTTTAAATCACATTTAAAGGAATGGAAAGGTAAATGAGATCTTTATGGATGAAAGTAGACAGATGCCACACAGAGAAGCCTGCCACGCTTGGTTGGGACTCCTATTTCTGTGACAAAGGATGTTTTGGCAAGAGTGCTGGGTTCTTTTCACAAAAGGATGACCCAACTGTTCTATTATGTTAACGAGAAGCTACTAAAGCTGAAGGTCCCACATGAGGTTGGGGGGGCTGTAATTCAGGAAAGCTGGTTCTAACTGTTGGGTTGTGGGGAGGAGGGACATATTCTATTTATCTTTGTGTCATATCTGGGGCCTATCTCTGTGCTTTGCTTATAGTAAACCTTAATAAAATTTGTCAGTTGATAAGCAGTTCTGTATCTCAATGGCACATATGCTGATTTTTGCAGACCAGGTGATAAAAGATTTAGTAAGCAGTTAATACAACTAATGTCAATCAGAATTATTTCCCCATCTTGATTTGCTTAGATCTAAAATATCCCTCAAAGGTGCCGCAGTCCGGCTGCAGCAAAATAACCGGGGGATGACGAGCAACTTGTGTAGATTGATACAGCAGGAGTAGGAGCTGTTTATCGTAGGACAACAGAAGTATTTATACATTCCACACAGCTTATCTAATTAGCATAAACTAGATACATCAGTCAACCAATAAGGAATCTCCACACTTAATGGCTCGCTGGCGTTACTTCACAAACCACTCCCTCTGGCATTTTGCCAGGCGCCATCCAGACTTGTTTACAGACTCTAACCCAAAGGCTCAGGGGTTAAAGGCTGGGTCCCTAGCTGGTGATATTGGGGCAACTTTAGGAGGTGGGGCTTAAAGGGAGGTCCTTGGATCATTGGGGACATGTCCTTGGTGGAGACAGTGGGGACCCAGCACCTCCTCGTTTCTCTCTTTTATTCCTGGTCAGGAGGTGGGTGGTTGTGTTCTGCCACATCCTCCCACCATGATGTACTGTCTCACCACAAACTCAAAAGCAATAGAACTACGTGACCATGAACTGGAACCTCAAAACAGAGCCAAAATAAACCTTTTCTCTTTATAAGTTGATTGCCTCACATGTTGGTTACAGTCAAAAGGCTGATGAGCACATCATCCTAGGCTGTCCTGTCTGGATGGCTTTAGGTACAGAGGGAGGGACTTTAAGGATGGAGAAATATGCTAGTGGTCACAATAATGAGACCTAAGGATGTGCACACACTCACTGCCCTTCAGGGACACCCAGCCAAGCATCCTCCTCAGTCTGTTCTCTCCTCTCTGTGGGCCACACCCCAGCCAGTAGCAGAAAATCTAAGCACTGCAGTCAGTATCCATGTGGCTCCCACTCACATGCCTTACAACCCTTGGACTCTGGCATCTTTGTGACAGTGTGTCTTCCTTGATGGCTTAGTTCCCACCCACCCCCCCCACCCCATTTCTCCCTTTGGATTATTGCAAAGCTGTTTGGACAGCATTGCTCGGACATAAAATGGCTTTTACTCTGTGTAAATGCGAGATCCATGCACAAAGTCGTCCTCTGCATTTTTCTCATGAGTTCATAGCAATGAAAATTTTATTGCTTCCATGAAAATTCAATCCTTAAGGGAACATACAGTTGCCGACATTGTGTTTTCATGCTGCTTAGCTCCAGGTCGATCCAGAGACCATGCATCTCACACTGCATGTTTAAGAAAAGCAATGGAGACACCCGAGGGAGAGGATTTTCCCCCTTGTCCAGGTGCTTTTCCCTGATGAGTGTCACTCCTGGTGACCCACAAGCTTCCTCTGAGAAGGATGTGACCTCCATGAATGGGTCACAGCCTGACTGTTGTGGAAGACAACACTGGGATGTTTTCCTTGGTTGAAAGTAAAACGGGTGTGGTTTTGATGCCTTCTGATGGTTCACTCTGTCTTTCAGAAAATTGCTTAGGGACCAGTGGCTGCTGGCTCTTTAAACAAGGTCTTGAACCACGATTTCTGGCCTTTTTAAGTGGCTTCTTTGATTTCCTTTCCTCTCTGTTGGGCCATGCTGTGCCACCTGTGACCCACACCATAGCTTCTTCCCCTCGGGAGGGCGAGGGGCATAAGAGGCTGCCAGGCTTGCTCGTGCTCAGGTCTCCAGGGAGCAGGAGGCTCCGTGGAGCCGTCTGAAGATGCACAGCATCTTTGAAAAGTGCAATGTCCTCTTTAAAAGCCAGTGAATGTGCAAATGGAAATTGAGATAATGAACATACAGGGGAAATGGCAAAACCTGAGGGGCAGCAACTCAGGGCTAGCGGAGCGGTGCTGATTCACATTGGAGAATCGACAGGCATCTTGCAAAGTTGAAATCTGAAAGAAAAGGAGGATTAGCTGTCAGGTCCTAAAAGGGATAAAAGGAGATGAGAAAGTCAGAACCGCATTTGCAAAGGCCAGGACCATGAAGGAAGGGCTGGTGAACTCTGGGGAAGCAGTTTCCTGCACAGAGTGCCAAGAATTGAAGCCTGAGGAACAATAATATTTGCTTTCATTCACTGAATTTTTACCAGGGGGCAGGTTTCTTGGATTATGTCATGTCATCTTACAAAATCCCTGGGGATTGTGATTATTATCTATTTCCAAAGTGAGGCTCAGTGAGATTAAGAAATGTTCCCCAAGGTCACATAGCTGGTTAGTGGTTGTGCTTGGCCTCATTCCTGGGCACCACACTGCAGGTGATTAGCCCCTAGCTATAGGGAGGGAAAGGGCAGAGCCTGCAGGTAGCATGATCAGAAGGCAAGGAAGGGTTTCCATGTTCATCAGATGGAGCTTTGGGGCCATTATTAAGTAAAATGAGGGTTACTTGACAACAGGTTACTTGAACCACGATAGTTGATATAACAACCTAAATGGTGGTTATGTGATTAACAGGAAGGTAGCCTATACAGTGTGGATACACTGAATGCATGTCCCAAGCAGGATGGAGCAGGATGAATCACACAATCTAAAACTTAAAAACTGCTTATTTCTGGATTTTTTTCATTGAATATTTTCAGTCAACGTCAAGCACAGATAAATGAAATCTCAGAAAGTAAAACTGCAGATCAGGGAGATACTGCATTTCCATTTTACAATTGAGGTAAAAGAGGCACTAAGAGTCAGATACCTGGCCCACATCAATAAAGACACGTACCACACAACACATACCATAAAACTGTCAGCAAACACACACAGCAAACACATATCACACACACACACACACACCATGCAGATAACATTTATGCAAACACTGCACACTTGCAATACAGACTGTACACACAACACAGGTGACACATACATTACATACCAATATGTCATACACATCACATACATACATACCATACATCACACCCATATAGAGCCCATGGTGTGCATACCACATACATCACACCACATCCACATGATATGTATCGCATATCATCACATCAACATCACATACAAACCCTAAACATAACCCATACTACACAACCACACATACACACACACTTCACACACATCACATGCACACTATTTACACACACCTCTCACACACTATACACATACATATAGACCACAGACACATCACATATATCCCCACACAGAGACTACACATATGTCACATGCAGACCACACACACATGATATACCCCACCCAACATATAAACCACATATATGTATACAAACCACACAACATCAGATATGTGTCACATACCACACACAGTATTCACATACACACACACCATACATCACACCCATATATAGTCCATAGTGCATAGAACATATACATCATATACATACACCACACATATCATATAACATTCACACCACACACGTCACATACCCAAACTGCACAATTACACATACACATACTCCACACACATCACATGCACATTTTACACACAAACACCTCATACTTCATAAATACACACAGACCACAGAAACATCACGTACCCACACAGACTACACATGTCACAAGCAGACCACACACACACTACATGCCACACACTCCACGTACAAACCACACATATGTATATAAACCACACACCAGATACACACCACATGCCATGCACTATACACACATACACAACGCATATGTCATAATACCATGCACATACACCACACACATCACATACATCATAAACAACTATACACCACAAATCATAGATACATATATCACACACTCATCTTATACAGACCACACACATGTACACATCAACACAAAATGTGCACCATACATGCCCTCCACACTCATCTCAAACTCACCACAAGTTTACCACACATATGTCATATTCATAACATACATACACACAGAGTTGGATATACCACCCACATATACACACACATACCCCACACACCTCACATAAACACCACACCCAGCACTTACACATCAAATGCAGACCCCAAACACACACCACAGACTTTCCATACATGAACCACAGAATCCAAACTCATACACACACACCATGCCAACACTCATTATACACCACACATACCATATACACACCACATGCACATCACACACAAGCACACCACACATCACACCCACACCGATCATATCATAACTACAGTTACCATACACCTATTGTGAAGACCTCACACATACAGACACATGTACACACCAGACAATCACATACTACATCATACATATACACAGAACACAGACTCATACCACACACACCACACACCACGTATACAAACACAAATCACACATGTCACATATACCCCATATACACAGAGCACACACATCACATAAAGACCACATACACACATATGCCAAACACATATCACACACACAGCAGACTCAGAAACCTGCCATACATCACATACACATCACACACCAGGCACACCATACGTATACCACATACACACACCACATACACACAGGCCACATGCAAACCACACACACAGCACATATGTAACACACAGTGCACATCACAAATAACACACACAGAGCACACACTCTCTATATACCACACACATACACCACATAGTACACATCACACATGCCACATACACATGTCACACAGACACCACATAACACACATAACACATACTACATACACATGACACACTAAACGTACATCACACACAGCCATTTGGCACATAGTCTACACTCGTGTCATTTGAGTGACCTCTGCTATGACATTTCACAAGGTGTCTGAGAGGAGGAGCCCAGTTTTCCCGCTGTCCTTCCTGTCAGTGCTGTCGTTCAGGAAGTGGGTCTAGAGAGTCCAGGGGATTCTCAACACTTCCTGATTTCTGTCTCTGAAATCCCAGCCCGTGAAGGTGTCCTGGATGCTAACTGACTTTCCTGTCTTCACAAAAGCGCCCGCTGATGGGTGGGTGCATCTACTTATTCTGGAAAACCCATGGGACCAAAACTTCAGAAAACACTTCTCTGTTCAGACAATATAGGTTTGACCCTGCCATGGCACCCTGAGCAGAGGAAGGAGATCTACCAGCTGCAGCCATAAGTTGATTGATTTAATATGAAAATAGTTAAAGTGAGTTGGATCGTAGTTCTTGGTAGTACAATATAGCTGTATAACTGAAGGGAATGAATTATGATTTAGAAAGGCATTTTACAGCACACAGGTAAAATAATTTACTGATACACATATGTATACATATATACACATACACACATATGTAAATATATATATATATATATATATATATATATATATATATATNATCAGAGATTGAACCCAGGGGTGCTTAACCACCAAGCCACATCCCTAGCCTCTTTCTTTCTTTCTTTCTTTTTTTATTTAGTGACAGGGTCTCACTACATTGCTGAGGCTGGCTTTGAGCTTGAGTTCCTCCTGCCTCAGCCTCCTAAGCTGCTGGGATGACAGGCGTGCAACATGATGCCCAGCTTTAAATCAGACATGAAAAGTTTTGTTGTTTTTTGAAGAAAGACCTTGCATTATATGAGGGTGTACAATTCTAATAGAATGAAATCTACCCCTGCATAAAATTTCTTAAAATGATTATCATATGTTAGGGGCAATTTATGGTATAGCATGGTGACTATGGTTATTAAAAAATTGAAATTTTTGAGGGTATATTTTCAGTATTCTTAACACACACAAAAGGTAATGACATTAGGTGACAGATGCTGATTATTTTAATGGTGAAAATTGTTTTGCAATGTATATGTATATTAAAATATCATGTTGTATGCCTTAAATATATATAATATTCATTTTTCAATTATACCTCTCTAAAGCTATAGAAAGCGATAATCTCACCCCAGGTGACTGCTAATTTTAATTTTTTAACATTGTCATTGTCTATGAAAATAGTCCGATTACATAAATAAATTGATTTATTCAATTTTGTTGCTTTTACCAAATTACCGTGTTTCGGTATGAAAATGGTCCATTTTACTGTTAGAAGCTGGTAAAAATTACAGCTTAGGTTTGACTTGAAGCAGAAACTCTTGGTTTTTAATAGGACAAACATTTTCAACTCAGAAAAAAAAAACCTTGTTTTCTTAAGCTTAAGCAGGCTGCGTGCCTAGTCCGAATTTGATAGCCTGTTTCCATTGCAACAGTGTTTAAAACCATTGGTCTCCTTTAATTCTCAGTCAGAAGCATTTATGATACATAAAATCTTTTCTTTTCATGTTGCATTTTTCTTTTTGTTGGGTAATGGGAAAACCCAGGAAGTGCTCTGTGCTCCGCATTAGGATGGTGGTTTTTCCGTCCTGGTCCTGAGGTGTGACTGGCTTCACAGAAGTATCCATGTAGTCCTGGAAGAGACTTGCTGTCACCATCTTGGAATCTGTGCCTTTGAAATGTGGCTTCTCCATCAACTAACATCTTCATATTCAAAAATGAAAACGGTTCTATTTCCTAGCAGTTCAATTTGCTAGGGACACAGAAGTGGGGACGGTGGCCTGAGACTTTCAGTGTTAGCAGCATTTCAACATTATTTATGCCCTGTCAAGGAGATTCATTCTTTTAAAGAGCCAATAATGAACAGAATTAATGAATAGAAATAGCTTATTCTTTACACAGGTCAGTGTTCTAGTGTTTCTTTTGAAACCCTTGCTTCAGGGAAGTGGTCCTAAAAGAATAGTCATGGAAATGGAGAAGTAGGTCTCATATTCCTGTATTTCTAGAGTCTTCTGGATACTTCCAGAGTCTCTTAATAATCTCATGAAATCTCCATAATATCCTCAATTTTGTCTCAAGATCCTTTTGGCTGTACACATTACCCAGCTCTACCTACCTATAATAGCTCATCGGGTGGCAGAGGGGCTTAGAGAAATTGATGTTTCTGAATATCATTTCTGCCAAAATAAGATCAAATGTAACCTGAGAGTTGTTTTCATGCAGTGAGTTAACTCTACCTCTTGGAAGCTGGGTGGCTTTGGGCAAGTTACTTAACTTCTCTGTACCTGATTTTCATAGAAGTAAAATGAGTTGCTAATGGTAACTTCCTTGTAGAGCTTTTGTGACATTGTGGGGAGGGGGGAGGGAAGTACTCAGAACAATTTCTGTGCAAAGCAGGAGTTAGTAAGATGAGCTATTTCTCTTTTCATTGCACTCAGCTATTTCCATGAAGGGTTTTCTGAAGCAGCCACCAATACTGTGAGCTCTCCCTCTGGGGTCTTCATTAACTGCCCACAATGCCTTGTACCGACGCCCAAAACTTGTGTAGGAATCAAAAGCAAGGCACACAGATGCCAGTCGGGGCTGGAGAGGAGGGAGACAGCCTGCTCATCTCCCAAATCCTCGACTCTGTCATCTGGACGCTGGCTGAAGGCATTCTTGTAACCCTGGGATTTTTGCATGCTGCTAACGTCAGCTAAGCCTTTCAAAGCCACCTATAACAAAGGAGACAGAGAGGATAGAAATGCTTCAGAACTGAACATTCACCGAAGGAAGTGCCAAAGGCTCATCTTCACAAGTGCACAACATCAAAATAACAATCTGAAAGAATCTCAGTGCTGGGCCGTGTTTCCAGGTCCTAGTACCGCTCACGATGTTTATTAAACAACTCCATTCTTTCTGCTCAAGCAACCCACCAGATCCACAGCATACCCCTGCCACTGGAAAGCATGCAGATGGCGATCGGGTTCTGTCATTCCAGTCATTTCCATTAATGTGGATTTGGAATGCTAATTAGCTTTACAAAGATTCCCGTTTTTCAAAGTAGAGTTTTAAAAAAAAAAGTGTTTAATGTGGGCTATTAATAGGATGGTGATGGAATGCTCTTTAAAACCTCTACTTTTGCAAAATCATTGACAAAATTTTACAGGATGAGGCTCAGGAAGGAGGAGACGCAGGGCAGATGTGTGTAAGGGGTCCAGCAGGCTGCAGGTGGGGGCAGGACAGACATGCCAAAAGGAGCCCACAGCTCAAATACCCGAGACGCTTGCTGCCAGCAAGACTTTGCCCTGCCTGGGCCCAGAGCTATGGACACTTCTGTTTCAATTGGCTAGCTTTGGCTTCTGATCTTTGATCATAAAGCAGCAGCAAAGATTACCATAATTGCTGCTTATCCCCCCGAGATGTGTTTTCTTGTGACACACAAGACATTACTTAAATTTATTTTAGCGTGTTCTGTGGAAATTGCAGTGCATACATTTTAACAAATTATTCTAGAACCGAGGCTTTAATAAACAGAAGCAAATGTGCCCAAAGGCTAGATAGAGCCCGGGTGATGTTGTTTAATGGCTCAGATCCACAAATGGCAGTGGCTAGCTCCCTGTGCTGTGCTGCAGGCTTCTTACCTGGAAAAGGTGTAGGCACAGGCTCCTGACCTCATCCAGTCAGTTGATCCCTTCTACTCTAAAAGACATGTACTGGGGACCCTGAGTGCTTAGTGCCTTGGCCCCCAGGACTCTTGGCTTTGCAGATCAGAAGGAGAGGCCCAACCCTTTGCCTCCTGCTGGGTTGAGTCTCTTCTCTGACTTCCAGCTGTCCACCAAGCTGGAAGATCGTTGGTGACCACGACTTTCTCCTGGAGCCTTAAGAAAAGCTGCAGAAAGCACCTGTTTCACCTCCTGATTTGGGGACCAAATGAAACACATGGGGATCAGAGAGTAAGTCCTTAGCTCAACGACTGGATTAAGAAGTCTTAAAGGATGGGGTTAGATGGTGTATGGATTCAGCTTGACCTGACTGCAGCCATCTTGAGTTGCAACCACCATGACTGTCCCTGAGTAGCCCTAGTCAGTTTTGCCTACAGTTTCCCGGCATCCTATAGACAAGCCATTGGAGTGGCTTATGGACCCTTGTACTGTCAGCACCAAGAATGTGCCTGACTCTGATTGTTGAGACAAACCAGTACATTCTGGCTCAGATGAAGTCATTTTTTTGGCCTGATCTTTTTATAGGACCCCTTCCTCTGCCCAAATAATAGGGATTCGCTACTTTTGCTGCCACCCAAGATGACCATGCTTCTGTCAGTAAGTCCTTAATCATTGCACTCTGTGCAAATCGTCTCTTTCAGCCTCTCTGTTGATCTCACAGCATCTTGGATCCAGTTCTCATACACCCCTGGTCATATAAGCCATAAGCTCAATGTCGGGAAAAGCTGACTCAAACCTGTGGCTTAGATGGGCAGCCCTTGCATCCATGATGCTCAGGTCTGGATGAGGCAGGTGGACCGGGTACACTGGGACCCCATGTGAGCCCTCAGGATTGCATGGCTGGGGTAGGGGGAGATCCAAAGGTGCAGAATCAAGGTTTCTCAGAGAACCTATGACAAATAATCCCTCTGGAGTCTACCAGAAGGGGCTGGCAGCTGTGAGATGGGCAGGCGTCCTCCATGAAGAAATAAGAGCCCAGGAAAAGAGCGAGAAGTGTTCTTCTGACCTCAGTACCACCCCAAGTCCTGTTGCGCCCACCTCCTAGATTTCCTCCAACCTGGTCCAGCTGCTCCAGTCCAGCTCTCCTGTGATCTGAGACAGGGGACTCTAGCGTCTGTACCTTGACGTTTGTGTGTGGCATCAATGTGATGCTCTGTGTTTGGTGCACAAAGATTCCCCGAGAGGTTTATCCTCCTTTCCCATCTGTCTTGCCTGGACCACCACCTTGCGTGGCCTCCTGAACACACACCTGCACTCTCGTGCATCTCTGGACCCTGTGCGTCTCGACTGACCCTAGTGGTCTTCACCCTGGGGTTGTCGACAGCAAATGACCGGTTTGCTTGAGCAATTTGAGAAAGGGAATGAGTTGATCATCAGAGTTTATGGGTCATTAAGCCTATTTACACTTATTGAAATAACAAGTATGTTACGTTTAACTTCTACCATTTATGATTTTTGTTGGAAATCGTCTATTTTTATATTTTTTTGCTGTTTGTTTGTTTTATAAGCGTGCTTGACCATGTCCAAGTCCTTTCTGAACATGTGGAAGTCACCTGTACTTTTAACTTCTCTTGATTAGTGGTTCTCTTTACAAAATCAACACAAGCCTCAATTTCTTGAGTTGTAACTCAAGACATCTGGCAATGGTTTCTGACTCTATTAAGATTAAAAATAAACTGGGTGCGGTGGCACACGCCTGTAATCCCAGCAGTTCAGGAGGCTGAGGCAGGAGGATGGCAAGGTCAAAGCCAGCCTCAGTAACTTAGCTAGGTCCTAAGCAACTCAGTGAGACCCTGTCTCTAAATAAAATACAAAATAGGGCTGGGGATGTGGCTCAGTGGTCGAATGCCCCTGAATTCAATTCCACAAACAAAAACAAAAAGATTATGAATAATTCCAAGAATTGTACCATTTGTTTCTCCCCACCATGCTTGCATTTTACTTAATTTATGAATTTTTATGTAACTTGAGCTATTTTATCATCTTTTTATGTTATTATGTAACATCAGTTCCCATACCCTTTATCTCCATCTCTGGTGCCCAGTATGAACCACAGTTTTCCTGTTTATACCCTAGTTCTTTGAAGTTCCTCTTTTTCTCCCAGCCCCCTTCAAGAAGGATGCATGCTAGCTAGTATTTGAGTCTTTCTTGCATAAAAGTTTGATTTGTGTTATTTCCTTTGTGGGGGTTTAGGGCATGTAATGTGGGGATAATATTCTGGGTTTGATTTTTCTTTTCCTAAAGCTCCTGTACCATGTGTTCCCATTTCCTTTGTTAAATGCTGCAAGTGGAGCCAGTCTGTGGCCCTGAGTGTTCACATTCCAGGTGGTATGATCTTTGCAGGAGCAGGCAGATCAGGTAATCAGGCTTTTCATAGCTAAAGGGGTCTCACCATTAACAGTGCCTGTTCCAGGTTAATTATTCTGGATCTACCTTTCCTTGAACTTCTTGAACTTCTTGTGTCCTTTGTAGATAGAGATTTTGATTGTTTCAGAGAAGGATTTTTTTCCATTATATTTTTAATAGCCGTTGTTTTCTGTTCTATTTTTCTAGAAACACTTATTTACCTCTATGTTAGTGTTCCATGGTCTTATCTTCCAGATTTATGATTTTTTTCTTTAGGTTGGCGGGCATGCTTTTAGTGGCAGGAAAAATAAAACCAATGGAAAAATGACTAAGTGCAATCACACATGTGACTCAAAAAGTTCTCTGAATTCTTCCAAATTCCATTCCTGGTGTGTCTTCTCTCCCTGTGCCTCCCTCCCTTGTCTTCTCGCCCAGTGGCTTTTATTCCTTGTACCTTGCTCTAGGGTGGTCCAGAGGAGAGCTGTCAGTGCTGAATTTAGAAGGAGAAGGTGTCAGGTAAAGGGAGACCTGATCCTCCAGGGCTGGGCCCTCCCTTCTGTGTCTCCCAGGGCAGCCCTCTGTATCCTGACACCCCTGTAATTCAGAAGAGAACAAAAGGGGGGCCCTCTGTTTTTCTCTCCTGGACAACTTTGGAGAAGCAATTCCAATCATAATCACAAAATATTTAGTGGGTATGGTTTCAATTTGGGATAATGAAAAGATTCTAGAGAAAGATAGTAGTGATGTTTTCATAGCAATGTGAATGTATTTAATTCTACTTAATTGTATGTTTGCAACGTTTAAAAGAGTAGACTTTGTATTTTGTAGGTTTGACTAGAGGAAAATTATTCTTAAAACTTCATGCTGAATTAAATACACAATCTCTGTAAACGTTGTCACTACAACAGATGCCTCATCACAATCTCCAGAAGGTTATTCAAGAAAAATGCATGCATAGCATTTTGTAGGAAAATTAATCTGACCTAATACACTTTTTACTTCACCCAAGTAGCCTTAAACAAGTCAAGTCATGTACGACATAATAACGTTTCAGTTGACAATGGACCACATGTACAATGTTGGGTCCATGACATTATATCAGGGCTAAAAACCTCCTTATCACCTAATGACATTGTAGCACAGTGCGTGGCTTCTGATTGTGGCAATGCTGGTGCTGCCAGTCCACAACGAAACCTAGCACATCCAAAATGTCCAGCACATAATACTAGATAATGACAATAAATGACTAATACTGGATTGCATATTAATAATACACTTTTTATTGTTAAAGTGTTCTCATACTTACATAAAACAATCTACTCTCTTTTTATAAAAACTGTCTGCTGTAAAATAGCATGTCTCATGAAGCTGGCAGCAGCCTCAGACACCTCCTGTTTCCCAGGTCTCTTGATTTTGCATCAAGAGGCCATGTTGAGCCATTGACCTATACCATGTAGGTTTGTGTGAGTGACTCTGTGACATTCTCACAATGACACAATCACCTGACAAAGCCGTTCTCAGGCTGTATTGTTCAGGATGTGAAGAATAATCAAGTCTCAGGATGTGATTAGGTGACACATGACCATATTTGGAGCTCTGATATTGGTAGCATATATATGTGTGTGTGTGTGTGTGTGTGTGTGTGTGTGTATAAATTTATATAAATTATATTTTTCTTGTGAATTGACTTTTATCATCATATTATGTCCTTCTTGATCTCTTGTAACAGTTTTTGATCCAAAGTTTACTTTCCTTACAATAGTGAAGCCTCTCCTGCTCTCTTGGCTACTATTTTCATGGAGTTTATTTCACTTTGAACGTTCATTTGTCATTAAACCTGAAGTGAATATTTTGAAGAAACACATGAATTGAGTCCTGTGTTTTTGTTCATTCTGGACATCTATGTTTTATTTTTGTTTGGTTTGGGGAGTTTAAAAGTAAAATTGCTGATGAGACAGCACTTGCCCATACCATTGTGTTATTTTTTTCCTATTTATATTATAGTCCCCCTCCCCCCACCATTCATTTTCTTCCTGTTGCCATCTTTTGCTTTTAGTTGATTTTTTAAAATTTGGTTGTAGATGGACACATACCTTTATGTTATTTGTTTTCATTTTTCTAAATGTGTGCCAGAGAGCAAACTCAGTGCCCCTCTGCCACTGAGCCACAACCCCAGCCTCTGCTTTTTAGTTGTTTTTTTTTTTTTTAGTGACAAAAGTTGCCACTAATTTTCTTCTCATTTCCATTTGTGCATAATTTGAAAATATTTTCTTTGTGCTTACCATAAGGATTACATTTAATATCCTAAAGTTACACTAATCTCTTTCAAACTGATAACAATTCCAGCTGTATACAAAGAAAACTCTCTTTTGCTTCCTTTGTTATTGATGTCAATTACAACTTTACATGTTTTACCCACTGCATATTATACCTATTAATATAGATTTATAGTTTAATTTCATGCCCTTGTCTTTTAAATGCTATAAAAATAAGATGTGGAATTAAGAATCAAAATTACAATTATATATATTTAGTATTCTCAGGTATTTATCTTACTGGGTATTTTTATATTTTTGTATATCATCTTCAGATTATTGTCCACCATCCTTTCATTTCAGTTTGAAGAATTACCATTAGTTGCGCCCCCCCCCACCCCCCCCTGCCCCGGGGTATCAGGAATTGAACCTGGAGGCACTTAACCACTGAGTCACATCCCCAGCCTGTTTATTTTTATTATTATTTTTTAAATATTTGGGGGGACAGGTACCAGGGATTGAACTCAGGGGCACTTGACCACTGAGCCACATCCTTAGCTTTAGTTTGTATTTTATGTAGAGACGGGGTTTCACTGAGTTGCTTAGGGCTTCTCTAAGTTGCTGAGGCCATCCTCCTTCTTCAGCCTCCCAAACTGCTGAGATTACAGATGTGCACCACCATGCCCGGCTAGCTTTTTATTTTTTTATTTGGATTCTCCCTAAATTGCTTAGGGTTTCTCGTAGGGCCGTGTTTCAGACAGTTTTGCTGTGACCGAAAGACATGGCAAGAACACGTAGAGCATGAAAAGTTCATTTGAGGCTCACGGTTTCAGAGGTCTCAATCCATAGATGGCAGACTCCATTCCTCTGTGTCAGAACATCATGGTGGAAGGGCTTGGCACAGGAAAGCAGCTCAGGACATGGCAATCAGGAAGCAGAGAGAGACTCTGGCTGGCACAAAGTACATACCCCAAAGGCATGTCCCCAGTGACCCCCCTCCTCCAGCCACACCCTGCCTGCCTACAGTTGCCCACCACTTAATCCCTATCAGAGGATTAACACACTCTCTCTTCTTTCTGTAACTCCTAAATGCATAGATTTTTTTCTGCTTGGGGATGCTCCATCAGTCTCTTAGGCTCTGTTTAGTTTTCATTATTTGTTTTCCTTTATGTTCCCAAGATTTTATAACTTCAAATGACCAGTGACCCGTCTTCAGGTTTGTTGGATCTTTCTTCCGCCTCTTCCATTCTGTTAAGTCCTTCCAGTAAATTTTCCACTTTAGTTATTGTATTTTTTAGTTCCAGAATTTCTGTGTGGTTATAATTACTCTCTCCTGATTGGAGTCACAATTTTGTCCACAAGCCACTTTCTTGATTTCCTTTAGTTCTGTGACCATGTTTTGCTTTGACTCTTTGAGTGTGCTTGAGACCGTATAGTTAAAATTTTTGTACAATAAATCCTAAGCCTATGTTTCTTTAGTGTCTGTTTCTGGAGACAGCGTGTTCCACCGAATGGGTTTGTTTTTCTGTTTCATGGTGTGCTTCGTGATTTTTGTTGTCGTTGTTAAAAATTGGTGATTTGAAAACAACGATAAAAAACAAAACCAGCCATCTTTCTCAGTTTTTGCAGACTGTCTCTGTACAGGGAATATCCTCAATAATTAGCCTGGTAGGAAGGCTGAAGGTCTTCTCCAGTGCTTCTGGGCATGCGTTTTCCTCAGGACTGTCCGTGTGCTTTCCCTCAATCCCCTCATATATGTGACTGCTTGTAAGTGTCTTCATTTCCCCAGAGTCTCTCTTGTGCCTCTTTCCTAACCTTACATGTACTACTGTGGTCCTTTGCCTACAATTTCAGGCTACCGATACCCATGGGTCTGATGTTCTCCTGCGATTTCCAGGTATTGAAGCACACAACACTCCTTTGAGCATCCCCTGACTTACTATTCAAACTTGCCACCATTCCTATGTCATCCCTGTCAGTCAAGACAGAAATCTGTATTTTGGGTAGCTGCTAGACTAGGCAGAATCTTGCAAAGAAGTTCCATTCTTTTCTTCTGTCCCAGTGGAGGTGCTCAGAGTTGACTGGCTTTCTGTAGACTGTATGGGGGAGAGGAGGGGAAAAATAAGCAGCAACATGCAATTTTGATCATTCTTTCTCTTGATGGACCTTTCCCTTGGTTGCTTCAGATCCTCGACTGTTTTCTGGAGCTCCCACAGAGCTATTTCACTCAGGTGTTCTTTGTTGAATGTTTCTGTAGAAAAGTGAGGACCTGGCCTTTCTCATTTGCTAACTTGCTCATGTCTTTTGAAACTTACAAAATTTTAAGTAGATTCTTAATTGGTTTAGGAGTTGGGCAGGTAGGAGGGTGATATTCATGCACTCACCCCCCTTAATTTTTAAAAACCTGACCTGCTGGTGAGTGAGGCAGTCATGATGCCTACTTTCATACAGCTTACAGGATACAGGTGGAGACAAAGATAAACAGCAATGGCTGGTAAACAGAATAGAGGTCTAACTGTGATCTGGACCACAAAGGAAGCGGAAGCTAGTAACTGGGCAATGGGTGGTGTCTTAGAGAGTCCAGGTTGAGATACTGGAATTCCGTAGGTTCTGTGACCTCAACAATAGCAATTTAATTCTCACAGTCCTAGAAGCTGGGAATTCCAAAAGTAAGGCTCCGGTGAGAGATCGCTTCCTGGTTAGTAGATGGCTGTCTTCCTATGTGGCCTCAGATGGTTGGGGGAGAGACCTCTGTTGTCTCTTTCTCTTCATTCTTGGGCACTAATCTTATCATGGGGGTTCCATCCCTATGACCTATTTATCCCCTTCCCAAAGGCCCCTTGTCCAAATACCATCACATGGGGGATCCAGGCTTCAACTTATGAATTTGAGGGGTGGGTGGAAATACTCAGTCCATCCCAGGAGATGTATCAATTTCTAGGGATGCCATACCACAACAAAGCAGCACAAACCATGGAGCTTTAAGAAATATTATCACAATCGGGCACAATGGCGCACACCTGTTAACCCAGAGGCTTGGGAGGCTGAGGCAGGAGAATTACAAGTTCAAAGCCAGCCTCAGCAACTTAGAGAGACCGTATCTCAAAATAAAAAAAAATAAAAAAGGGGGTCTGGGGATGCGGCTCAGTGGTCAATCACCCCTGGATTCAATGCCTGGTACCCAAACAAATAACCAAACAAACCCCCAAACAATCCTGTTTCCAAATAAAGTCACATTTTGAGTTTCTAAGAGCTTGCACTTCACCTATCTCTTCTGGATAACAACAATTCAAGCAGAAGCAGCAAGCAATACCTGACACAAGACAGTCACGGAAGGCCTGTCTGCAGACCTGGTGCTTTGAGGTCTAGACTAGAGGGGAAAGAACTCAGCGGTGCCACTGTGGCCAGGTAAACTCACAGAGCCAAGGAGCAGCATGTTCGGCAGCCCCTGTGGGAAGGGCTGGGTAAGTCTGCAGATGTGAAAGGAAGCCAGAGGACATGAGATGAACGAGGAGACATGGCCAGCAGATGGACTGGGAGAGCCGTGGAAGCGAGATAAAGGTGTGGGCCTGATTCTGAAAATTCTGGGATGTCACTGTGCTCTGCTTTTCCTGGCTGCTTGGGGAAGAGGCTGGAGATCAGTGGCTGAAGGGAGACCACTCAGGCTGATCCGGTGATAACCTCCAGTCTTTTTGATTCTTCGGGGGAAACAAATGAAAAGGAGAGAAAACCTTTGTTTTTTTTTTTATTTTTGTTACGGGTAATGCAGTTGGAAGTGACCTGACAGACAGGAAGAGGAGATGACGCTGGAGAGGCACAGACACTTAGAAAGAAGCAGCCACACTGGCCTCTTGACAAGGAGAGGTGTCTACGTGGGAGTGGCAGGAGAATAGGACGCCTGAAGCCAGCATGCCTCCGTGATGTGGCTGACGGTGTGATGCAGCAAAGGGTCACCAGGGACGAGGAGACCATGGGAATAAGAGAAGTTGGGTGCATTGTTCAGGTGGCCCTGGATCCGGTGCAGAAGAAGACCACCAGACCCAAGGATGGGCAGATGATGGCAAGACAAAGAAGAGGTAGCACTTTCCTGCTGGGAGGGGAGGACATGACCCAGAAGAGACCATTCATTAGGGTGAAGGAGATCTCTGCTGGAGATGCTGCAGGACAGGCAGGGACCTGGAGAACAGGCAGCTTCTGATTAGGGAAAGTGGTTGGTGGACCCTTCCATCAGGAAGCTCAAATGTCAGAGGGATTTGATGAATAAGGTAAAGCCTTGCAGAGGGTACAGCGGATGACTTGGGGGAGTAAACAAGAGGGGTGTGTTGAGCTGGACCCAGGGGCGTGTAGGGCCTTGTAGGTACACAGAGTTGCATTTCATGTGTATAATCATCAGTGTGTTTGCTAATATTTAGAGTGGACCATGAGAACTAGGTCAACCTTACATAAGGCTGCAACGAGAAACTCTGAGATTACAGAGAACAGATGTCAGCTTTAGCATCTGTGGAGCTTGGGTAAGCTGCAAAGATTAAGAACAGATAGCTAGCACATGGGGCCTCCTCCTTAATGGGGTACACAAGGCACCAAAGGAGGAGAGGAAGAAGAGAACCGAGAAGCTCAATAGACTTAAAAGCAGTTAGTGTATGTAGAGAGCCTCAAAGGGTAATTAGAAATACAGAATCAAGATGAAAATCAGTGAATAACAAAGAACCTTCTCTTCTTTGCAAAGAGACCTAGCTCTGAGGTTCTTCATTTGCAACAAACTGATGTCAATCTAGACTGCTGTCGCCCACCCCTCGGCCATCAGTCAGGACTGAGCTCATTGCTGGAGCAGTACTTCTACATGAATCTTTCACCAACTTCTTCCCTGGGCATTGTCCTTTGCTGAAGATACTGTCCCTGATTGCAAACACCTACAGTGAGAAATTCCAGGGGTGCTCCCAAGCTGTATCCGAAGAGAGCTCTTATTTGAGGGCCAGTGAATTCATGGACAAAAGTCTTAGCAAAGCTTCATTTTCTTCCTACTTTTTGGAGGAAGGCTTTATGGTTTTAGGCCTGGGTTTCCTTTCTCCAAACTCTGCAAAGCTTTTTGCCATTGAAGGCTGAGATCTTGGTTTGCAGGGTCTGGATCCTCTGGGGATTAAGCCAGAATGATCTTACGGGGCAGAATATGGGAACTGGAGTTCAAGGCAAAGAGAGACCTGGGCCACCCCAGGGAAGGGAACATCTGGATTGCTGGAAATGGGGTGTTCCCAGGGGAGCAGAATCCTGAGCTCCACCCTTACATGATAGCATCTTAGAAGGGATGGGTGCATAGACAATGATTGTGATACTGGAAGAATCTGCCACATCTTTACTACCCGAAACACCACCGGGGGTGGCCTGAATTACTCCCCTGAGCAAACTCTATCAAGATGGTATCTTTTTGACAACTTTAAAGGAAATATGTTAACATGGCATTTGTCAAAAATATAAATCATACAAAGACACATCTTGGGCAATGGATTTCAAAACTGTACTGTGCATTAGAATCACAATTATTTACAAAATATTGCAGAATGCTGGGCTCCACCTTCAGAATTTCTAAGTCAGTAGGTCCAGGGTAGAGGTGAAATGTGCATTTCTGCCAACTCTCTCCAGTTCTGATACTGCTGGTCCCCACAACCATTCATTGTCTTAGTGGAAAAAAGGCAGCAACACCCCTGGCGAACACAAGGTATCTTTTCATCCATTACATGTTCACTTGCTCAGAGGCCAATGGGTGGGGCTCCCACTTTCTCCCTCAGTTTGGGCCCCTGACGTCAGCATTCGGTTCTGACTGGTACTCTGTGGCCCCAGGACATAAATGGAACCGCCATCCCTGACATAGACTGATGGGGAAGCAGGGATGATATGTAAGGTTGGGGGTTGGGCAGTTTGTGCCATGCACAAAGATGTCTAGCAGAGGGCAGGGTTGGGACTGGGACTCAACCCATACCCCTGCCCCTAAAACTGGGCACCTAGAGTGGGTTGCACCTGCCCAAGAAAGTTATTTGCACCAAGGGCCCTCTGCCCCTCAAAGCATGCCCTGTCTGGTGTGGTGAGGGAACGCCTCCATCCAGAGAGGGGACTTCTTTTAATTTGACCATAAGCCAAGTGTAAGCTGGCATGGTTCTAAGAGCAAAGTGGGAACCTGGCTGAAGGAGGCTCTTCTCACAACCACCCAAAGGCCCTAGGGCAGGTGTAAGTCTGCGAAGGACAGGCCTGCTTCAAAACCAGTGACACTGGATTGACTGGCTGAGCCAGTTTTTATTTGCCTTAGAAAATGGAGATTATGCTAAGTGAAGCTAGCCAATCCCTAAAAAACAAATGCCAAATGTCTTCTTTGATATAAGGAGAGTAACTAAGAACAGAGTAGGGACGAAGAGCATGAGAAGAAGATTAACATTAAACAGAGATGAGAGGTGGGAGGGAAAGGGAGAGAAAAGGGAAATTGCATGGAAATGGAAGGAGACCCTCAGGGTTATACAAAAGAACATACAAGAGGAAATGAGGGGAAAGGGAAAAATAATACAAGGGGGAGAAATGAAGGTCAGTAGAGGGGGTAGAGAGAGAAGAGGGGAGGGGAGGGGAGGGGAGAGGGGATAGTAGAGGATAGGAAAGGCAGCAGAACACAACAGACACTAGTATGGCAATATGTAAATCAATGGATGTGTAA